>NC_063198.1:7794496-7936996 GCF_017589495.1 Alosa alosa
ATTACTCAAACAGTTAATAGGTAATTAATGTGACTGCAATGAAGAGCTGTATGATAACTGGTTGATGGTCTGGACTAAACAGAAAATTGATGACTCGGTTTGGGATCAATAACACCCTTGGCAATAGCCATGCCACATTTGAGTCAATTAGTAAATATACAGTTGCTCATAATTCATTGTTGATTTGTCAGTAATAATTGTGAAACAATCATAAAGTGCTATGGTCCTGGATATCTCTTATTTTTTGACAGACAAAATTGGAATGTCATGGTAATATTAGCTTTAATGAGTTTATCGCTGTACAATTGCTGTAGTACTAGATCCTCTTCTAACATGTCCTTTTAACCAGAAAGTGACAAACGTGAAACTGTGTTCCCTTTTATTTAAGAAACTAATGTGTCTTTGCGCCTAAAATGCTATGAATGAGTACAATGCATTTTGTGTAGGGACATATTTGTCAACTGAGAGATAGGATTTATCACAGAATGCATTCATATGCCAAATAGATTGTATAAAAGCCTGAAACAGTGCCCCTGTCCATCGCATCAAAGCCTGAGCATGTCAAGAGTTTCACATTTGACAGTTGAGGAATTATATAATTTATCTTACAAACAAACCAATACAGTGACAATGTCACTTTGTGCAAAATAATTAGACAAAGGAAATACATAGAATATGAATTACAGTGCTGTAACATTAGGAGCACTAAAAGTTGACTGATCAATGATTGCAGATATATTCATGACATACATCTAATCATGAATATCAAATGTGTCATATATTTGTGAAAAAGGAGATGCTGGATGTAACGTCACAGGATATTGACAATGTACCTTATCTCTTGTCTCTTTTCTGTTTTAAATTCATGACTGTCATTTTGATTAATGAATTCAGCCAGCATTAATAAATGTGCTGCGTACATTTTTATCCATTCTCCGGGGAGCACTCTAATGAGGCCTACTTCTGACTGGTCTACATACCACCGGAGAAGTTATCAATCTGGTTCAAGAGCTAGATGTGTATGATGCCTTTCTAGTGCATGCTATTACGCAACATCCATGGATATAAACATGCAGGCGCTACACTGCTGTCTGTAAGTGCTGGCATGAATCACAATCGCTACATAGTCTGCCTTACGTGATGCCTGATGACCAGGTGAATGCTATTCACAAGGATGTCCAGTGAACCTGAAATACTGACTGATTTGAAAGTTTTAACCTGAAATTATCATAAGAAAACGTAGGAACACAATGGGTGCTTTCGCAGCTTTGCTGCTTGGCCCCCAATAAGAGTGGCCCCTTTTAATGACAGTGCTTTTATCCTCTGAGTTCACAGAGTTCATGCTAACATTAATTGTGTTCCTTGCATTAAATCTGTGATCATCACCATGAAAATATAAAATGTATTTGTTTAATGCACAAAAATGACTCCTTTGCCATCACACCTGTTGAAAGGAAAGGATTCTTCCCTGGCATCTGTTAATAATCCTGGTTGAAAAGAAAATAATTATCGGCCTTAATCATGCACACAGCTCAGGGAAATATTTCAGAGAAAGGCATGCTCCGAATTAGGCTGGGGTTTGTCTCCCATGGCAACGACATGTCTTTTTGAGGGTCTTTCATGATACAGGATGTTCTTTCCCCCATGTGCCTCCAAACCACGTTGACATGGTAGCCAGCGGTATGTGCTGCTCCACCTGACGCCAAATACCGCGGTTCATTGTACAGCAAGCAATCTAGGTCATGAGCTTCATACCAGGGATCTAAGATGTAAAATGGGAGCCTTCTCTCCCCCTGTTTTTCAGCAATGCACCTTCATGCAAATACAGAGTGCCACTCTGGACAATTCTGAACGGTGGCATATTCAGGCAACAAGCCTGAATATGCCACCGTTCAGTAAGGTTTAAAACAGAATGCTACCTGTTACACAGTGGTCTTTGTCGAGTTGATGGGATACATTTTAAGAAGAGGGAACATCAAAAGCTGTACACTTGATTCACAAGGCAGAGCTAGATCAAATAGATGTCATGTTAAGCTGTTCCTTTCTCTGCACAATAGCTGTTCACCAAACTCCCATCACTTGTAGATAAATTACCCACATCTGCTGTTTTAATTAGCCCCAATTGTTGATTGATATAATGATGTAAAAGCAGCCTAGTTTTTACAACTAACAACAATGTGCAGCCATTGTGTGGCAATGATTCTGTTCTGCCCAATGACAAATTGCTGTGGTTGTTGTATAATCATTTCTCTCGTTACAGTTGAAAAGTGATAGAATAGATGCATTCACTTTAATGTAATTTACATATTTAGCTGCATTATGAATGAGCATTGATGATATTTAGTGGAAAATTGTTTTTCAGTGTAGCAGCTGGGTCTAACTGCGTATAATTGTATCCGTTGGCTCACCTCTCGTCCATTTTGAGACATGAATCTTCCAATGCCTAAGATGTGTATGAAACAATGCATGCTGTTTTCAGCTTTATTAACCTGGTTGGTACCTCTGTGTGGCTCTTGCAGATGCGGAGGGTCGCAGGCTAAAGGGGATCCAACGCAGCACGGAGACGGGGCTGGCCGTGGAGATGCCAAGCCGGACTGTGCGCCAGGCCAGCCACGAGTCCATCGAGGACAGCATGAACAGCTACGGATCAGAGGGAAAGTGAGTCCACTGTCCATCTCATACTCTTCTCCTGTGCTTCTCCTGTGCTATGGGTAGACTACACAAGTAGGCTACTAGGATCTGATCTGTCTCTGTCTGGAGATACAGATCTGTAGATAGTGTATAGAAGGTCATCTAAACAAAGTCTGCTGTTGCTAATGATGACTGTTTTAGTACTTAGAATTACAAAGATTCTTTGGACTATTCGGACTGTGATTTTCAGGTCTTTCTGCTGTAGCCCTCAGGACCTATTCTATTCAACAGTATATTTACCTCAGGCCTTTAAGCATCAAGCATCAACCAAACGTCAGATCAAGCCTTGCCATTTTAAGGTCTTGACATGTAAACTCACTGTGATATTGTAAAGCACAGTTATGCATAAGGTTGCTCTTTTTGCCTGTCAAAATAAATCATTGTATTGCACACACTACACACCTCACACTAACCATGTTTGATTTGTCTTAAGATAACACCAATTATGCTCATGTTTGTTTATTTATTTTTTTTAAATAAATATAAAAGACACTTAATCATTGAGAAAATTAGGACCTGGTTGCTTATGGGGGAAAACACCTTTGCCTTTTATGTTGTCAGAGTCATAACAGTGCAGTCAGTGCAAATTCAACAAAGGTTACGCAAGCATGCTCAAATATCGGCAAAGAGATTAAAAACAGACATGCAGAAATGTGGAACTTGTACAAATCTGGGTAGACATCACAAACGGACTTTCAAGCCATAGCGCTGTTTTTTTTTTCATGCAAGCTGAGGGACATCTTCTTTTGGTGTCTGTTAGCTTGGACACTTGCATCTTTTGAGTTGGACAAGACTTAAATCTCTAAACGCACAGATAGGGGCTGCAGGAGACAGATGGCTGATTCTGTGGAAAGCACAGTCTACAGCTCACAAAGTTTTAGAAACTTGACTCTCTTACTAAGATTGCTGGGCCATAACACTTTTCAGGAAATAGAAACACAAAATCCAAATAATAGAAAAATAAATTAATCTTATTAAATTGTATAACATTTATTTCAGGCTTAGATCCTTTTTAAAAAGTTATTTTCAGGAACCTGCACCCTTTTCATATACCCGATATGCCCTCTCCACCCGTGCCATCTAAGGAAATGGAGTATTCCCGTGTGACCTGCGGCCACTGGAAGCCCTGATCCAGTACGGCTCTCTGCAAACAGATTCAGATGTGCAGGCCTCACGCAAAACCTGCACGCAGATTTGTTACATAATACCTACAGCCTTGGCCATTCTGGCAGTGAAGTGACATCAGCAGGGAGAAATCAACCTCATTGAAGCTGGATTACTGGGAATTGCATGGGGAGTTGGGGAGGGGTGGGGACTGTGAGGACTGCTGGGGGCAGATTACACTTTTGGCTCAGGCTGAATATTTTACCATATTATATTGAATCTCTGGAATCTCTTTAGTGCATAACAACAAAATACGTCCGCCCATAAACATTCTTTTTGGAGTGGCGGCCAAACAAAATGGCTTCCATTTCTCCTACTCTCCAGTAGAAAACTCCATAATTGCTCTTACATTTGCAGCATTTGGCCAGTGTGTGTGTGTGTGTGCACATGTGTTTACATGTTTACATGTTTGCATGATTACGTTTTGTGTATGTCTGAGTTTGTATTACGACACTATGCTTTAAAACCAGTGTGTAAAACCAGTGGGAAAGGGGGTCATGGAGAGATTAATACAATACTATGAATAATCTCTTTTTGTAACATTTCCTATGAACTCTATAGGTTACACTCATCTTTTATGCTATTTTATCAAACATAGGTTGTGTAAGGTTGTTTATCTTAGCCAAACATATGTGACAGCTGGAGAAATTTCAAAGCATCTCCAAATAGACACTTTCAGTATGTATTCTTGCTTCCCTTTGGAATGTGATATGAAAAGCATTGCCTCTTCCCTATATACAAGAAAAGAAAAAAAAAACACATGGCTTCTGGATTTGGCTCCGGATTTCCTTTAGAAATTCAGCCCTCAGTATTGAGGCATGCTGATTACATGCAAATGTTTGTTTTAATCAGACACCCGGTGGCTTTATTCAGGCTTTACAAAACGAAGCCACTGATCACCACCTTCATTTCCGCTTACACCAATGTTATTCAGGACACGCGTTTGCTGTGTGTAACGAAATGATCACTATGTCTTCCCCTGCCACTTACCGTCCCTACAGTGCCGGACAGACGGTGCGTGTCATGGCGACAGGGTGTGAAATGACACAGGTCAGGCCTGGTTTCCTTTGTCACCCCCCTCATTAGTGCGGAATGAGACTTTAATGGGTGTTGCTCTTGGTGTGGCGTCTCCTAAGGAGGCTCGCGGCTCGGCTGGAGAGCGATGGTGCTAAGATAGATGAGTGGGGAAGAGGAGTTCTCCTGAGACCCTCTGCCTGTCCAAATGTGTGGCAGCTGGTGTGGACCATCCCAGCAGCGCCGTAAAAATAGACCGGCGAGGAGAGGAGAGCAAAGAGAGAGAGAGAGAGAGAGAATGAGAGAGAGGAAGAAAGAAAGAAAGAAAGAGAGAGTGAGAGAGAGAAAGAGAGAGAGCGTGAGAGAGGAAAAGAGGATGAGAGAGCAATGCAGATGAAGAATTGAGGTCAGAAACACAGAGAGGAAATTAATTACGCACCTCCAACACTCCAGTGAGCCTCCCCGCACACATGCAGGAGACAGAGAGAGAGACAATGGCGAGCAATATCCTCTAGCAGAGAAGAGCAAGACACACACACACAGGCACACACACACTCACAAACACACACACATACACAAGAGGGTGGGAGCTTGGGTAATTTCACCAATGCTGATTTTTTAAACAATCAATTGGATTCAACTGTATTGCATTGTATTTCAGATCGAACCAAAAAACACTACACTGAGAGATGAATCAGTCTTCACATAAGACTTTATTTGTCTGTGACTGCTGTCATCTTTGTGTCTGCCAAGGGTAGGACGCCAAAACAGATCAATCAATTACAACAAATTCCACATTCTATCTTATATCTTTAAATAAAAGATGTGTTTTTGTTGCACACATTCGTTGTTATGTTCTCCAGGCTGCACATATTCCTCCTCTTCTACACCCACCCACCCCCCTACCCAAACAAAGCTGTGAGACGGATGAAACAATGTCCTCGGAGAGAGGCTCTGCACCTTCCCCTCTCTCTGAATCAGCCTCTCCTCCATGCGTGTGTCTCATCCATCGCCATGGAGAGAGTGGCGTATTGAAAGGCACCTGTGTCACAGTGCCAGCTCAGTCCACCAGACGGCCACTCTGTGCATCGCACCGCGCCGTGCCACACTGCACTGCGTCGCCTCCCTATCCCCCCTACGCGGCCAGAAATCACATGTCACAGTAATTCCCTTAATTCATTCTCCAGGCTGCCTTATCTGCTCTCCAGCCCTGGCCCCTGGCCAGCGGGCCTCTTTACATGCCCCAGTCGGGCCCGTATCACTCGCACAGAGGGGGCCACAAAAACACACGCTCCCGTCTCATTGTTAGACATCATTAAGCTCGAAAGCGGCTCGCGTTGCATGAGAGTGCCCTGCAGCCGGAGCACCAATGCAATTCCACCCCGTGTGTGCAGGTCTGTCCATAATGTTGTCACAAAGAGAGAGGCTGAGAACCTGCTTTGGATCGCTCGCATGAGCCACTGTCCCCAAACACTGTCACAAAGCCCATTTGGAAGCATATTAGCCAGGGCTGACAATGTAGAACCCTGCGGGCGTAAACGTGGGAATCTAATGCCCTGTATTTGTTTCTCTCTGTTTCATCCAGTCTTAATTACTCTGGCGTGTGCCTGGCCTCTGATTCCCAGTTCAGTGACTTCCTGGACGGCATGGGTCCTGCCCAGTTTGTGGGCCGACAGACTCTGGCAACAACCTCGATGGGTGAGGAATACTGGGATAGAATTAGAAAAATGAATCTGTAATATCTGGAATGACATATTTGGCCTTTTTAATATAAATTACATATGTAAGTCACTTTGGATAAAAGCCTCAGCCAAATGAATAAATGTAAATAGAAATGTAAATATTTGATATGATATATAAGGAAACCAGAGTAATTTTTGGAGTGTGTATTTCAGGGGATGTGGAGATAGGCCTGGCGGAGAGGAACGGGCAGCTCGAGGTGGAGATCATTCAGGCAAGAGGCTTGACCATGAAGCCAGGATCTAAAGGGCCCCCAGGTAACCATGACCTGCAGACATTCAAGAAGAATATAGTTTTATAGGAGATTCAAGTGGACACACACTGTATAGAGAAGAAACATCTATGAAATGTTAACAGTGGATACTTTACAACTTTACATTTTATGTCCAGGAGTAAATCTCACACACTGTTCAACAGGAATTTCATGTCTTGATTATAATTGTTTTTCCTTCTCTTGGCAGCGGCCTACATAAAAGTGTACCTACTTGAAAACGGTGTCTGTGTAGCCAAAAAGAAGACCAAGTCAGTGAGGAAGTCCCTTGACCCGCTCTACAACCAGGTCCTGGTCTTCTCAGAGAGCCCCCAGGGGAAGGTTGTACAGGTAAAAAATATCCGCCACTCACCTCACAGCATACACCTGCCACCTACACTAGAGAATATTCACCACTCACCTGCAGCATATACCTGCTACACAGACACACACTAGAGAATATTCACCACTCACCTGCAGCATATACCTGCTACACACACTAGAGAATATCAGGGCTGGAGGACACATTTTAAAAATTATATTTCCTGCTAAATCTAGTGTTCAGCATCTGCTGTAGATATATGCAAATGCATGAGAGCAATATGGCTTTGCATCTGTAATATGCAGCAAATGCGTCCATTATGAATGATGTTAGGGCACCATTTCTTAGTTAAAGTTAAATGTCAGTTACATGCATCAGCCAGCAGGTACTGTCACCCCCAGATTCCACTACCCACAATATTACAGGCAGATGCATTTAAGAATTTAAGTCACACAAATGTATTCAGCCTACAGTGCAATAAAGTCAACTGTAGCATTTGAAAAAGCCAGTTAGCTGTTTCTGACATTTGGACATACAGAATTCAGTTTTCAAAGAAGAGCTGAAATCAGTCTGGCTTTTCTATTTAAAATCGCCTGGAGAAAAATGTACAATGGCATTGTCACTATTCATTTGGAAGATTAAATAAACTACTGAAAAAGCACTTCAATTTACTTGATTTAGACTTTACTGAAATGGACCACCCTGAGCTTGCCTAGCATCGGATCTGATGGCAATAATGCCACAGCCACAGTTGCTGGCTATGTATCTGTGTCAACACTTATTGAGTGGGTATAAATAGACAATCTGAGGACATCAGTAATGGATAACTACAGTCCAGTCAAAATATTCAGGTTAAAGGTAAAGCAAAGTGGACAACAAAACATTCACATCCAAACCAACAGCTGAAGAACAGTTCCAGGGATAATTCCATGTCCTGTCAATGAATAATTCTACTTTCCACGTCCCTCTTTAGTTTTCTGCCCAGATAAATGTCTTCTTTTAGGAGGTTTGGCAAGAGAACAGAGAAATGGGTTGAATGCTTTATTTTTTGTGTGTCAGAGAAAATATGGGAAATGCTAAACACTCATCTAAAGTATTTTTGAAAGGAAACCTTACAGACTTAAACAAAACACAGCCCCTCTTTTAATGTTCAGGGAAAGGGTGTATACCTGTGTCTGTGTATGTCTGGACAGGATGACTTATACTGACAGTGGGTCAGTTCTAAACATACAAAAGACACAGAACCCTTATAAGGCAGACTGTGGTGTCTAATAAATATCAGTTAGAGTTTATTTATATGCTGTTCTGTACAGTTTGTTGGACAATTGTTTCTTATAATAAACATATGTTCACTAGCTAAGGCTAAGCAGATGAATAATTCATTTAATGAAGCAACATTACTTGGCTGTTGTGAATGGAATGAAATATCATAAATGCCTTAAAAGAAAATTATAAAGATCAAAGATATTGTTAAAACAATGCAGTGTGATCATGGTATATATTTTTCATGATGATCATCATATTGTGAACAAAAATCTATCATAGAAGGAATGTCTTACATCATACAGTTCTCACACACTTTAGGTGTAAGACTCGACATATAAAAAAATATATGGCTAATTTTGTGACTATCTTTTAGGTTATCGTCTGGGGCAACTATGGCCGAATGGACCGCAAATGTTTCATGGGCGTGGCTCGCATTCTGTTGGAGGAGCTGGATTTGACGACGATGGTGATTGGCTGGTACAAGCTGTTCCCCACCTCCTCCATGGTGGACCCGATGATGGCGCCACTGATCCGCCACTCGTCGCAGCTCTCGCTGGAGAGTACAGTCGGACCTTGCTGTGACCGCTCCTAAGAGTGATGATGGCGTCCCGCTCTGGTTCTTTCGCTACAACGCTTCCCCCACACCCCCACCACACCCCCACCCCTCTTTTGTGGGCCTGTGGGGTGTCTTACCTTCAGAGTAAGCAGCACTGCAGTGCAGAACTCTGGGTGAACCTGGGTGTGAACCTACAGTCCAAAAAAAAATCACCTTGCATTGTCTGGAGAAGGAAAAAAGATTTGAAATAAAAAAATCACTGCAAAGGTGACTTGGGCAAGTCATGTGACCCTAGGACAGCTGTAGGACTTGAGCACAATAATGTTCTTCATCTTGGCTTGTTGTGTTCTTTCTTTATTTCTGTCTTTCTTTCTGTCTTTTATTGCTGTTTAAGAGGCAAAGCCTCAGAGTTGAACCGTCATCTGTTTTTGCTCATGTTAAGTGCTCAGAAAAGAAGGAAGATGTCGGGAAGGAGTGCTGAACATGAGACCCGTCGTTTCTGATGGGACATCCTGTTCGTATGGGACCAGTACGTGCAATATGAAGGTTCAATTGGGCTCCAAGAATTATTGAACATCCAACCAACACAGATGAATACCCAGTTTTTGTTTTTATAAAAAGCAGGCTCACTTCTCGTTTCCTGCACAAAAGTAGGCAATGTGAGATGATCTGGACAAATTCAAAGTCATGACCGTCTCTTTGGTTGACATGTGGATACACGCTTGGAGCATAGATTGTTTTTTCTTGCTCTAATCCATCTCTTTATTGTGCCAAATATCCAGCAAGTGTCTTTGCTTTGTATCACGTGCCACTTCTGAAGGTTTCCTAAGGATCTGAAACTTCAGACATCTTTATAGAATGTGTTAACCTTCATCACTGATGTTTAGACTGGCGTAATAAATAGAATATGATTTGTCTGAGGAAACTCTCAAAATAAGGTATACAAAGAATATATATATATATATATATATATATATATATATATATATATATATATATATATAAATGTATACCTTGAATATGATGTAGAATAATGATTAATTGTCAAATGAGTTGTTTATATTTGGCACTTTATCATTATAACATTTAACCAGGTTATTTAGTGAGCAAAAGTGCTGCTATCAGTTGTAATATTATTTCTCTTACATGGGAAATGCAGAACTTTTAGTAGCATCGCAAGCTAGCATTAGGTTGTAGCATCAGCATGGTAAATATTTTAGCTTGAAGCTAATTAAAAATCGCATGACAGGAATCGGATGGAAATGTGGTAGATTTTGTGGTTTTTCTCAAAGGTTGTGGAGAAAATATGTAGCAGAAAAAGTATCACAGTTGTTCACTGCAATACTGATGTAGTGTTTGTCAAAAAGGAGTCATGTCTATGTGTTAAGAAACAATGAGTCAAAAAGGAGTCATGTCTGTGTGTTAAGAAGCAATGAGTCAAAAAGGAGTCATGTCTGTATGTAATAACAATGAGTCAAAGAGCAGTAGCCTGTTTGCCATGTCAGTTTGCATATTTGTGGAAACAAGGAGCCATCTAATGCAGATGAACATCTGCACCCTTAAGGCTTGATAAAACATTTTGAGTATCATTTTGTTAGTCCATTGAACATTTGTTAGTACAGAAATCATGAAACTGTGAGGTGTCTTGCTTAAGATTAACATTCAGTATTTTTTTTGTACCAAGAACAAAGGGATCTTGGTGAAGTTACACCCCAGTGCATTCACATTTTCTCTTGAGTAAAACATCTATTATGTAAAGAAAGAAAAAAGCAATATCACGCAGTGGTGTTCTATTCACATCCATTAAGGTGTGTCATATCCTGCTTCTTCAAAGAGGAAATGTCAAACCTATGATTATAATGCTGTGAAGTCGTGTTTGTCTTTGGGATAGCAGTGTGCTTAAAAGTGCTTACCATTAACCTGGTCCAAAACAAACATCAGGAAACTTAATCCTCTTTGAAATTATGTCACCTATGGTCTTTGTCTGTATAAGGATGTATGCTTCGTTTTTCTTCTCCATCGGCAGTGTTGGGTTTGTCCTTTCTAGGACAGTATTTCCTCTTTATGTGAAGTGTGAAAGGTCCAGGGCTGGTCTATTGAGGGGTCTGAATGCCATAAGATTAATGAAATGCTAAAATAGCAACTAGCATTCTATGTCATTAGCAAGTAACACTTGTGTTTGTTTTGTTTTTGTGCCCAATAATGTTAATATTTCTCACTTGAATAGACACAATGCGTTTTTAGATGCACTGTATTGTATCTTGAGAAAGATTGAATTTTTCTTGATTTCAAACACATCTGAAGCAAACGGAAAAATGTGTTGATTGTTCATAACATTTTGAAAATAATTCAAATGTCACAAAATGTTGAAATAGTAATAGAGCTAGGATTATAAAGGCATTTGTTTAATACAACGAGTGACGATAGTGAATCTTTGGCTTTGAATCTTTGATATAGCAAGGTCAATTTATAAAGGCATTAAAATGTTAATGCAGGCAATTAAGAACAGAATCACATGAATGTTAATGAATTAAGAGCATCTAAGTGAAGGCACCAAACTAGCTCTGTATTGTATTGTTATTCTTTGTTTAAACTTCTGAATGACAAATGTTTGTAAAGCACTTGCTAGATCTAATTTGTATTGGATCAGGAGTAGCCAACACTGGCTTATTCTGCACTGTTTATACACTTCTGCAGCTCTGAATGAACCAAGACAGTTCAATTGTCATAATAGTGAACTAATTCACAACCACTAACTTTTTTGAAGACAAAAAACAAAACAAATGCTCAATTTATGCCAGTGGGATACAGCATCGATGAATGCGTAGGCCCAGTAACCACATTATTGTGTTCACGCCATGAGTTTTAAGTATGTAGGAATAAAACACATGGATTTAAAATATCTGATTTTATCTCTCAGATGTTGCAGTGATGTTTTTCTACAGTCAGTGTTATGTTTCTCTTAAAGGAAATCTGCAGATAATTTATTTAAAGACACAAAAAATCATAGTCTGGTGACTTTATCACAAAAAGACATTACACAATTAGAAGCCTTAATATTTCACATACTACCCAATGTTAACGACCTGCTAAGAGCTGTTTTCTCGAGGTCACCGAGTACTGTCGGTACAGAAAAACCCCCGAAAACAATCGGTTCTACCTAGCTCAAGTTGCTGCAGCTACAGTGCTACACTATGGGGGCATGGACATAGGGGATCAAGAACTGATTGTTTTGGGGGGGGTTTTGTCATACCATTCAGGATTGTAATACAGTGGAGGAGCAGATCAAAAAAGCCTTTCGTGGTTTATAATGTCAAAATGTTGAGTACATGCTTTCAGTTCTTGTTCTTCTCATGACGTTGCTGTACACTGTCATATTTAATGTGTTGTCCTAAGAGTACATCTTTACAGGTGGAAGACACTGTTTTCTGTTTGTTGTCACTAGCCACTGAACATATCATTAACCTCAAGCCGAGGTATGCGATATTCAAATCAAAAACATGTTTTTGAATTGGAAGCTGTGATTTATTTTTTAGAAGATGCACTACTATACAATTTTTTGGATCATTATTATATTGTAGATGTACAGTATATTTGAAACAGGAATATATATTACAAAAGCAATGTCATTGTTCAGTATTGCACAATCCATGTATTGTTCCTTTGGTTCTAAGGTGTCAATAAAGAGTTTACTCTACCTGCTAATGATACCGTGTGTTTAAGGTGCTCCATCACATGCTTGTATAAGGGAAATCAGGCATCTTTACCAAACATTACTGCTGACATTACATTTCAGAATAGGGTTACACATCTTATCTAGAGGTAAAAACAGACACATAAAGATGTGTTTAGATCCCTGAACAAATCAAGTCACCACCATGCAAGGTGTTGTGTTATGTGACTAATCAGCTACACTCTAGGAGCCCGGTCTAGTGGCTAACTGTAGAAGCTGGCAGTGTGTGTGTGTGTGTGTGTGTGTGTGTGTGTGTGTGTGTGTGTGTGTGTGCGTGCATGCGTGTGTATGTGTGTATGTGTGTGTGCGTGTGTGTGTGCGCGTGCGTGCGAGCATGAGTATGTGTGTGTGTATGTGTGTGTGTGCATGTGTGTGTGTGTGTGTGTGCAGGTGAAGGTAGTGGCTGTTGGATGTCCTTTGTGCGGTGAATGTCACACATGCAGACACCCTCTCTCTCTCTGTGTGCCTGGCATCCCTCCAGGCTCCCCTGTGTCTGCTCGTGTGCACCCACGAGCCTCTGATTTGATCAACCTGAATTAAGGTCACACACACACACACACACACACACATACATGCACAATTGCACATGCGCACATATGCACACACACACACCCTCACACGCACAAGTGAACACAAGGAAACAATCGTATCACTCATGGATCAGGCTTGGCTAAGGCTGGTGCCATTGCTAGGATGACTGGCTCTTCACAAAGGAAATATATTTAAAGATTTAACCTCCGAGCCAGAACTATTCAAGGCCACAGAGAGGAGAGGACCAACAGTCTTTGGCAAGGAGACTTTATTTCCAGTCACAAACCAAAGCTTTGAGTGTAGCATTGAGCTGTTAGAGGAAATGACATCCACCATTTGTTAAAGAAGAATAAACACAAAACACTGACATATAAATACAATCTTTCTAATAAATATAAAATGTTCTTCTGTAAGAAGGTTTGCATGCTTTCATTTTGAAAGAAATCTTCACATTACTGTAAGAGGTGACTGTAATCCAAAGATGTTATCCGTAAGAGGTTACTATAAACAAAGGTGTTATCAGTTGTCTTGAAGAGTGATGACTATGAAAACAGAATGTGGGGCCATGTAACACATAACCTACCAGTTAGACACAAACGGCAAACCAAAACTGACCAAATGATTTTCAATAAAAGTACGCTCTATTTCACATACTATGACAAAAAAAAATCTACGTTCCTATTGTAATGACTACACAATGAAAGTTATGAGTTGTGCATTTAGCCTATTTCTTCAATACAGTACAGTATTGCTAACAGTAGAAAAAGCAGGTGATCAGCATGGAAGATTACTGTGGCTAGCATAGCGTGGTGGCTATGTAGCTACCCTGTTATATGGCCGTGCCAAGCTGGCCAGCTGCCCGGCAGGCTGTGTAAATGGGCAGCGGACCAGTCAGAGCTCTTTGGAGTTAGTCAGTGGGTCAGTTCAGGCGTCCAGTTCAGTTCAGTTCAGTCCAGGGCCACGCTCAGTCCCTGAGGGTGATGATGACGTGGTCGTCCTGGCCCTTCCAAAGCATCTCCCCCTCGAAGTCCAACATGTTGTGCTTGCGGCAGCGCAGCAGGATGCCCACTACCTTGTCCGAAATCTTGACATAGCGGTCGAACAGCCGGCCGAAGGTGACGTAGGTGCGGCCGTTCTTGTCCGTCATGCCCAAGTCGCGGATGATGAAGCACATCTCGTCCATCTCTTTGTGGATGTGCTTGTGGGCACGGTCGCCACGCTCAGCTGTCTTGGAGCCCTCCTTGGGCCGGCCGTAGCCCGCGTCGCCCTTCTGCAGACGAGTGGACATGGCGTGCTCGTAGTCGAACTCCTCACTGAAGGGGTTCAGCTTCTGGTTCTCAACGTGGCTCTGAGACCACTTCTGCCACCTGTTCTTGATGTCCGACATAGTAGTCACCTTAATCTGTAGATGAAGGATAAAGTTGAGGATATTACATCTGGTAGACGTGTAGATTAGATTATACAGTAAACAATCTTGGACAGTCCAGTTTTATCATCATTAAAGCCTCAATGACCTTTACCAGACTTTACCTCTTTCTGTGAATATGAATATAATACAATTAGCTTGTGAAATTTTATTGATGATGACTAATTAGTTTCATGCTAGAGGAATGTTGCCATTTGTATTGTTTTTTTCTGTCAATCTGTCTGTTAACAGGATTATACAAACACATGATTGTGATGTTCATGAACGGGTGTAGCATTGGCCGGGGAAGAGCCCATCACATGTTTGAGCAGATCCAGATCAAATGCTTTTCTGCAACATTGCAAGATAAAGAAGTCTGCACCCCACTGTCTAGCTTTTTTTTTTATTGGTTTCTAGACTACCACAGTCCTTTATAGATACAGTGTCCTCTAGTCCTCACAAATACTGGCTAATGCTGCAGCCATTTGAAAATAATATACAGTCATGCCAAGAGTCCACGTGTTGGCACATGTTCTGCGCTGTGATGTGCTTTGAGGGGAGCATCTTTCATGGCTTGTCATTCGAAGTGTGAGGAATGTGTCTAGTGAAATCTAAGATGGAAACCTCTCTGAATTAAAAGAGGCCTTGCGACACGCCACTGAA
The DNA here is from genome assembly GCF_017589495.1 of Alosa alosa. NCBI lineage: Eukaryota > Metazoa > Chordata > Actinopteri > Clupeiformes > Clupeidae > Alosa > Alosa alosa. The sequence goes on from NC_063198.1 coordinate 7,809,832, forward strand.
TCCTGGCCAACACCAAGGCTATCTGAGATATCCCAATGATTTTGAGGTCAGATGGAAAGATACTGTATGTGACTATATATATGACCTCATAACTTCCACTGCACAGACGTCAACATATTTTGTTGTCATTCAAAGGACAAGTAAAGTTTTCCAGACACAGGCTGATTACTGTAAAAACATCCCTTTAAAATGATCTACATGTGTAGTACGGAGTATCTGTTATGTCTGGTCTGTTTACAGTATAAAGTCCCAGTATTATGTATGGTTATATTTATACCACACAATGCTAACCTATATAAAATAAACAAGGTGATAGTGAACAGAAAAGCACATTCAACTGCTTCCCTACTAAATTTTTATTTCGTTGACTGCAAGAGATGCATTAAACTTATTAGGCTTAGAGTAGGGGGTCAAGCACACATGCTGACACCATACCTTAGGTCTGGCGACGGGTTTCTTCTGTTCAGCCTCGTTCTGGTCGCTATGGTCACTGAGGGCCGTGTCCTCCCCGAGGCCGCTGTCCTCTGTCTCAAGGCTGCTGCTGCGTGAGCTCAGCTTCCGCTCCCCCCTGCCCGCCTGGCCGCTGGGGGTTTTCGTCGTCGCCGCCTTGAACCCGCAGTAGCGTCTTCTGGTGGGCGACTCGTTTCCCAGGAAGGTCTTCACGTCCGTGGATGGCGCCATCTGGTTGGTGTTGATCTTCTCCTTCATGGTGCTCACCCAGTCGCTGCCGCACTCGCTGGGCCGTGGCTGCGCCACGCTCTTCTTGGTCAACATGGCCGCCCGGATGATGCCCTCTCCCAGGTCCTCACTGGCGTCCACCGTCACCACTCGGGTGTTGACAAGCTGCTTGACCTCGCTCATTGCTTGCTCCTTGTTCTCCACGTCCTCGATGATGGAGTCGGGCATCCAGCCCGCGGGGATGGTGTCCTGCTTGCTAGTGTGGTCGCTAGCCCAGCCCTGCCAGCTCTTAGCCAGGCTATTGACCATCGCCGCGCACTTAATCTTCCGCACGACCCGGGTAACCTGCTGATTCCCCTCTGTTGCTGTACTCATGGCTGCCTGGAGTGCTGTGTGATGCTGGGATAGGAAAATAAATATCAAGGGGGCTCCTGGGAAGCTAGGTAATCCTCTGGAGCCTGTTGGAGAGGGTGCTGGGGTTTAAATACGGGTGGAGGAAGAGATGTTGGGGTCCGGAGGTGTGACATTTTTGGTGTGCACATGGTGATCGGGCTGACCTCCCGCATGCCATAGGAATTTCCCCACGGAGCCGACCCAGGCAACAGGTGGCCGTGTGGAGCGAAGCGGCAATGACAATCCTACTGACCTGTCTGGCCTGACGTACTAGCCCACATACACACAGGACCTCATTCCAGAGGAAACGGATATCTCTTATTTTAGCGTCCTCTAACCATGGCTGCCGCTCACATAGTGAAAAGATTAGCTCACTCCCACATACTTAGACAGCTTTTGTCACCAGAAGGACTTGCGTTTGAGCATTAGCTTGTTATTTCGGATGTCTGTTTTTGGGTGGCTCGCCAACACTCTATGACTTGATCTATTTTTGAGAAGGGCTGCATGTGCTGGCCTCTACTGATTGATACACAGGCCTGCTCGGCAAAACATGAGCTGGGCTATTTTGGGAAGATCGTTGTCCTTGGACCAGTCACAACGAACCAGTGGGGTCCATCTGGCATATTTACATTTTAAACTGGGTGTTTGAGTCACACTGCTCAAATGACCACCTGACTTCATGGGTTTATGCAAAAAAAAATAAAAACGGAAGCTCTTACATAAGAGTATCAATGAATATATGCACAAACAAATGGACAAACACACAGATAAAACTCTGAATGACTGAGTGATATGATGGAAGCAGGTTGCTTTGTTGCAATGGCAGAAAAGGTTAAGACCATGGCAGCACAGATTTTTAGATATCTATCTTATAAACACACATTTACTACATATGATTTCCCTTTGCGTTCCTGCTACTAGTATGCCTGGGTAGATTTTGATGCCTGTGATCCTGTCACAAGGCAAAAGCCAACACATTCACAGAAAAAAAAAAAAACCTTTCACATTCACAGAAAAAAAAAAAAAAACTTCTGACTTAAGCAAACAGAATTTTAAGTTGACTAGACTTGTGACAATGTGTTGAGGTAATGAAACAAATTGTATTTTCAAACAGTGTTACTTGTCAAAGACAACCAGAGAGAAAGTCTTTCCTTTAGATGGGCCATGTCTTAATTCATACGTTGGTTTCGTCTCCCACTCAAGTCCCTTGAGGATGCACATTGGAGAGGAAATGAATTAATTGTGGTGTACAACAAGCCAAAGCCGCTCGGCCTATTTTGGTTAAGCCGTGACAGAATGCGGCTGAGTGACTCACGTATGGAGGAGTGTGGCTAACGTCGCTCTCTGCATCAGACGTAACAGGATCTGTTTCCTCGCCCCTTTCTCACAATACAGCGCTCAATACTTTTTTCAGACTTGTTCCGCATGTTGTGTCATTGAGTTGCACTGGTTAAATTACATTGTGAGAAAAAACATGTAGGCCTGGCTTTACATACCATAGAAAGATAAGATGATGTAAAGGTCCCAGAAAGAACGTAAAAGTCAACGCGACTGCTAGAACTTTGAAGTGCATCAGCCCTTTGAGCTGAAAGGGCTGCAATGCAAAAGTCATTGCATAAACATGACATAAATACAGGAGTGACTGAAAGATCCAGGGTAGCCCCGCAACCAAAAATGGTTAGACTTATGTGCTTACACACCTGCACATCTGTTTTTCGGCCCAAGTTGTTATGATCTCGACATCGCCTGTCTCAAAACATTGGCTTGACAGTCACATTACACCATTAATAAAGCTTTTGACTCTATCAGCTTTATACATTTCTATGTGAAATGTAAAATGTCAGAAACAAATAACATGCCTTTAGTCTCTCTCATTCAGCATATTCTTTACAAAAGTGTAAACTCAAATACATCCTGCAGAAAAAGCAGAGACAACTATTGCACTTATATTTGTGAGAGTTTATGAAATATATGGTAATGGTTTCAGAAAAACAAAAGGCCCTGCAAGGGCACAAAAGTCACAAATTCTCCACAACTTGAAAGAGATTTGTTGCTTTGCGTGCCCAACAACATCCCTTAGCTATAATTCTAAAATCACTGTAACCTGCAACCTCCTTGGGCTTATTCCACACCTCTAACAGACACCTGATTTCATTGACTGACACTAGTGTTTACAATGATCCCATGCCCTCCTCCGTCTGCTGAGGACACATCTTCCGCCATATTTAGCTAGTCACACTTCTTCATTTACAAAAAGGACATTGTGACTCACCAACAAGAGGTGTAACAGAGTTTCATTTTCAAAAGTGTTGAACAAAGGCAGTGCTCAGTGTTAATGAAAGTGCCTCCATAATTTGGCAACGCTTTTGTATATTTATACCAAACTTGGCACCTTTCACAACAGCCTCCGCATGCCTGAGTATGCTTGTGCTATTTGACAAGTATGAGGTATCCATCTGTCAAACCAACCTGCTCCCTTAAAGGCACAATCTGTGATTTGTGAGAGAAATGACACCCCTTAGAGTCTGTCCACACCAACATATTTGTATTGTGCTTACAGAGTTTGGACTGAGTACAAACACCAGCATTTTCTGAATGCACATACAGTATACTGCAACAGAGAGATGGAGAACTCCAAGGGCCCTATCTTGGCGATCTAAAACGTATGGTCACTGGCGAATAGCTTAAATAAATTTAGAGGTCCAGTCCACATTGGGGGTGGTTTTGTTATTAAATGTTGGGTGCCTGGCGCAAAAAGGGTTGTCTTATGTTTGTTAATCAGTCATGGGTGTTTTGGGAGTAACATCCTTTTAACCAATGAAAATGGCATCTGTCATTCTCTTTAACAACAAGCAGTGCAACTTCAATCAACACATCGATATTTTGATAGTCAGCTACGCATTTGAAGGAATCTGCTTGTATGTGAGACCGTATGGAAAAGGCATTCCACTAAACCATGCTTTACTAAAACCTAGCAGTATAGCCCACACACATCTGCACTTGTCTATTATTTGAACTCATAAAGTGAAACTAACTTTACGTTGGTGTCATATTCAAGGACAACACAGTTATACACAGGTAATTTCTTTCACTATTGACTGACAATGGGTTACCATCGAAAACACTTACCCCAATAATGTTCAAATTACTGAATAAAAATCCTAAGAACATTTATCCTGCAGAGGAGTTGCTGCTTACATCTTGTGACAGTGAGTCTTCAGCTGTGCTTCATATGCGCCTTTCGCTATAGACCAGGTTTTTCTTGGTCAGTGGCATAATGCTTTTTTGATGGTGTAAGATCACGCGCCAGACCACACCTTGAGCTGTATTTTGCACCCTGGCGCATGGCGTAAAACTTGTTTTCCACCCAATGCAAAGTTTAATTCGGTATTTTGCACGTTTATTTTTTAAACAATGCGCCCAGGGGTGTGGCAATTAACAACTTAGGGAATGGCCTGGCACATTGTCTAAAAATCGCTATTACACCTGGTCAGAAGTATATGGCAAGTTGTTTATATGTTATTTTAAGAGCGCATTGTCAACAGTCATATTGCGGGTGCACAACGCACCATCCTTCTATCATCCATGAAAGCACACCAGCGCACGTCCATGCAAAACATTACAAATTGCGCGATTACAATGGGAAACACATAGTTTCCTCTATGTTTATTTCAGCATAGCGGCCCCCCACGGTTTAATTAATACCGCCACGGTATCAGAATCAGGGCAGACGCACATTTACTTTTTAAATAATCCTGGATGTATCCTCCCCTGCTGGCTGCCGCTCACATTGCAATTTAACAATAGCCTAAGTAGCCTAAACTAGTCAGAGGTTATTATGGCCCGTCCAGTTTCAGTTCACATATTATATATTGTATTGATGTAGCCTATTTAAAGCATTAACTTTCTTCTCAGTGTTTCCTCTTCATTTAGCGGTGCCACTGCTTCAGAATTAGGGGAGACGCAAAATATTGTCCGGAAGCATAGTAGGCTAAACGCCCTCCGCTGGCTGCTGAAAATGGCAGTTTATAAATAAACAGCAATGCTAATCCGAGGTACCTGTCTAGTTTTATTCCATATTATATATTGTTTTTATAGACGTTAGTGGCATGCGCTATCAAGAGCTTCCATGTGCTACGCATGTTTGTCAACATCGCAAAAACTAAAATTTTCGCACAACTTGGTGGAAAGGTGGCACAGGCCAAGGAAAACCCATTAATTTCTGAAGCTGATCGTATAAAGTATTTCCCATATCGTAGTCTATAGGCCTAAGCTCACTCGCAACAACAGCAAAAATGAAACTGAGAGGATGTCTCAGCTGTTACATTAGATGCGCACTCAATCGCGAATCGACGCAGTAAAAAAGCAACGACTGCTGGTAGTAACGAAGGTAAATTTCAAAACATTTTGTATGCACTCGCAGTGATGGCCTAGTAGGCCTATTGTGAATCGCGGACTATAAAGTAAAGGAGATTTACACCAAATAAAGGCAGTGTTGTGGGTTGTGTTTTTACAACGTTGGCACAAAACTTAATTTCTGTCATAAACGAAGTAAGCTAAGCGTTTCTCCATTGTCAACGTGAACTACCGGTATGTTCAAGCATTCAAGTGACAATGTGGTTTAATGCATGGGTTAACCTGACGTAAGTCAGACAGAAGATGGGCCTGTCTTAGTTCCTGAATCCTGTCCCTCTCAAGTCATGTTAGGCTAAATGGTGTGATTAGCAACTAGAAAAAAACATCCTGCGAGTGACACCCGACCGTTTTTTATACTAACCTTTTTTTTTCTTGGGGTAAAAAAAATCTAGCGGAAACACTGAAACATAATTAGAATAAAGATATTACGAAAAACTGTACATCTCATGATGAGTAGTTATTCACCATCATTTGCAAATTGGTAATGACAGTTAAAAGTGATTAGGGGAGAGGCGAGAGACAGTATGGCACAGCTGAAAACGCACTGTCACAAGATATAAGCAACCCCTCTGCAGGATAAATGTCATTTGAGCAACATTAGAGTAAGTGTTGCTTTTTCCAGCCTATGTTTTCGATGGTAACCCATTGTCAGTCAATAGTGAAAGTAACTGCATATAAATGTCTTGTCCTTGACTGACACCATGGTGAAGTTAGTTTCATTTTGACAATGAGTTCAAATAATAGAGGAGTGCAAATGCGTGAAGGTTATGCTAGGTTTTAGTAAAGCATGGTTTAGTGGAATGACTATACGGTCTCGCAAGCAGCCTCCTTCAAATGCTCTGTTGAATGTCAAAATACCTATGCATTTATTTGACATCGCGCTTTGCGCCGGTAAAGGGAATGACAGAAGTCATTCTCATTGGTTTAAATGATGTTACGCCCCAAACACACCCATGACTGGTTAAACAAACCTAGGAACACCTTGTTGCGCCATGCGCTTGACGAAAACCCTCCCAATGTGGACTGGACATCCTACTAAATTTGAATAAGCTTTTGACGAGTGATGATGCGCTTTTGACTGTCATGATAGGGCCCAAGGGCATGGCGAACAATTCAAGTGCAAGATAGGAATAAACTTTCATCATGATAAGAATACTCTATGCGCTGCGTTTCTGATCGTCAAAATAGGGCCCCAGAAGCAGAACATGCAATCTGTAAATCATGGAATTTGACAAAAATTATCCTCTTAAAAAATGTCCTGTTAAGGGATTACATATCAGGAAAAATCTTTTCAAATATTTATCTGTTGAGTGGTACTTTGAGAGATGGAAGGAGTCAAAATGTGATTGAAAATCTTGCTCCTAAATCGAATAACTTCACCTCAAAAGAGAGTTACAAAATATGTTCTGTCACCACAGGCCAAAGCCGTGTGGCATCATGATGTGTTTTTCAGTGTGTCTGAATAACTCCTGCATCTGTATAGTAGGCCTACTCATTAGAGGAGAATGAGAAATCAGCTAATCAACACAGTGCTATATGATGAAGCCAGGCAGCGAGCTGGTGACAGGAAACGTCTCTTCTACAGGATGTTTAAAAAGCTCCGGTGAAACACTTGTTTTGCCAACAGTGTCAGTACATACCAGAGTGACTGATATTGTCTTTGTGACTGCCATTGCTTACAAGTTTGTTTATGTGTTATATTTGTTTATACAGGATTCAATAAATACACATGTGCTATCTTTACAGGAAGCATAACGGCACAGACATGTTTTCCACAAGTGCTGCGCGTGCCATTGTGACCCAGGTAATATATTTTATTTAAAGCGTGAGGTCATTGTGTTGGCTTTGGAGTGGAGTAGCGCTGCAAATAATTACTCCACTTCTTATGAGCTCACCACTGATGTGGCCCACAAAGAGTCATTTTGTATTCCTGGACACTGTTGCTGCCGCCTGCCTCTCTTTCTTTAATAGGTAACCTGACCCAAAAATGTGCCCTTGAACTATATTCTCAGAGGAAGTATTTTTACCAAGCTTTGTCTGCCGCTCTAGCCTGGGATTCTTTTTTGGAAGCATCCAGAATGCACCGCGCCGTTCACTTTCCTGTCTGTGTATTGGGCACATTTGTGGGGATTCGGTCACCCAGTCGGCAAGCAATCACCAGGACTGTTCTACATACACTTTTCTTTTCATTTCCCTAAACGACACCGAAACCGTGGCCCAGATAGGAAGTTTGAAACAGAGAGAAGTGGGTGCTGAACAGGCAGTGTGTTAAATAATGATGCAACAGTTTAACCTTGAGTAGGCTACAGTTTGACACGCCGAGGAAACAGCAGTAAGACATGTAAAAGGAAATTGCCTCTGGCCCCGCAGAGTCAAAGCTATGACAGACATATCTGTGGTGTCATGTCATGCGTCCTAATGAAAGGACCGAGTCTGTCTCTGTGTGCATCTCAGTGAGTCACTCCGACAGTGACTCAGTCAGTGATTTTCGCCGTCTGAATAATTCCCGCAGCAGCAGGGTGGGAGCACCTGTTCGCCATGCATGCGATCCTCAAAGACAGCACTCCAAAATAGACTCCTGCCTTCCACTTCCTTAAAGATGCATTAATGAGTGCAATCATGGTGGAGGGGAAAGAGGGGAGAGAGGGGACTCAGTGTGCAGTCTTGGTTTGGGATATTACATTGAGTTCAAAACTCCAGTAAAAAAGGACTTTTAAATATTTTATATCATACATTTTCTCATATTCAGAACACCATAAAATAGACTTTATGCATTAATATAGATTATATATATATATCAGAATAGACAGATAGAACTGGGACCATTGTGCTATGTGTTTTGTTGTAGGAAATAGATATTTCATCTTTGTAATTTGCACTAGAGACTGAATGAGTCATAGAGAGAGAGAGAGAGAGAGAGAGAGAGAGAGAGAGAGAGAGAGAGAGAGAAAGAGAGAGAGCAGGGCATAAGCATTCAGAACTGCCAGCACTGGAGGCCCCGTCATGTAGTAGATTTATAACCCCCCATAACACCATAACACACCCCCTCCCCTCATATATTTACTTTATGGCCTCTGGACAGCAGATTGGAAACATGCAAGGAAATGACAAGGGCGACACAAGCTATTTCTGAATTCTGAACGCTAAGCTAATATACCAGCAGAGGATACCTGCTAATTGCATGCACCAAAAAAGTGACACATGAAAAATTGATGGTAAGCTGGATGTTAAATGCAGCGTATCCCCGACTGGCAGTTAATAATCAAGAGAACAGTTCTGGATGATTAAATTTCACAATATTTCTGACTTATTAAACAGAGGTTCGGTAATTTACTACCCAGAGAGATGCTGCTGACGTTATGTGTTATTGAGATGGGGGGCAAGCAGTTGGACATAGCAGGCAAACTGAGCCTTCTTTATTTCAGCTGAGGTGATTCTCCATGCTCTTCACAGCTAACTGGGTTTCTGCAGGACTCAGCCACAAGAGAGGCACCAAAACAAAAATGTGGGCCGCCAGACTATCTCTGGTGTGCTACAGTTGAACTGGACCATTTCTAATGTTTTTCCAGCTCTGTGTAGTTAATTACTCAATGAGCAGCCATGTTTACAGATAGAGACAGATAACATACGATAACTAAATGCTTTCTGTGTGAATGTACACCTTCTTGCATGTATGCACACCTTCCTGCAGCTCCATGCCTTGCATGCACCGGCTCCTTTGAAGCACATCGCATGTTCTGCAGCTTGCACATACATCTCCATATGATCACACGTGGTTATTATCAAACGGACTCATGAAGCACATATGCAAAAAGTACTGCATGTGCATTTAACCAGCATATCCATTTAAGTACCCTGAGATGCTGTAGCTTGGAAGGAGTCTCACTCTACCACTGAGGGGATAAATGTTTCCTCTTCGTCATCTCTGCTATTGTGAAAGCAGTAATGGCTATAATTGCATTGACTGACTGCTCTGCACTGCACTGTGGCACACTCCTACTAATAACTCTACAGACGGTCTGGGCTATGGTGGTGTGTAGCGTAGTAGTGCCCCCATCTGGCAGTACCTGCATCTCATGGACAGATAATCCTTCCTCTCTCTCTCTCTCTCTCTCTCCATCTGTCATTGTGTGTGTGTGAGAGAGAGAGAGTGTTGCAGTAAGTGTTGACACAGTTTTAAAGCACATAAAAAAGCTCCAGTTCACTTTAGATTCCTCAAATACACCAGAGAGCTCCTACCGTGTACAACCTGAGAGCGAAAACGTAGTCTGCAGATGAGAGGTTTGTGAAGGAGAGGACACACTAATTTTTTTTTTTGCAAAAAAAGCGACGTGTCTGGTGTTGCTTGGAAATAGAACACATTCGATGACCTAGATTCTCATCCAGTTTCTTTGGAAGAAGACAAAGCGAGGTTGCAGGGAAAAGGACTGTGGGAAAAAAGATAAAGAGTACGAATCAAGGTCTTAGGGGAGCCAAAGAAAGTTTGGCTGGTTCTATAACACAGATGATCAGTTATCTGTTGTCTCCGTTCACAGTATTGACAGACATGTCTATAATGCTTTCACATTTAATAGCATAACAACCTTTCCCAACCTTTTTATCAGCTCTCAAGCAAATCTGCCTGGCTCTCTGTGGTCTTATCTATGTATTTTCCAGTGAAGGTTCCAGTCTTCCATTAAGGTTCAGCCCAGCCACAGTGTCAATGCAAGCAGCAAGGCCTGATTGTTTGTGTAGTAGGGAGGTAAGGGTATAAGCCTTGTTGTCTGTCAGTGTTTAAGTGCATGGGATCTGCCACCAGGGGGCCACATCATCTCATTTATGTGGAAGCAGATGTGTAAAGGATAATGCTATTGATATTAAAGAGATGTAGTATTCGTTAAGAATTGCACTGTTGTGGCATAATATGAAGTGACACTCAAAGTGAGTACTGCTATACCAGTGCAAGCAGGTCTATCAGTGTGCATATAGTCAGTGAGTCATATGTGTTGTTAGTGTCTCCCTGCATTATTTATTATAAAAGATTAAATCAGATCCAGTGCTATGGACACAAAGATCTACTAGGAAACTATTTCTAAACAAACTTGTAAAATAATGTATACACATTTTCAGCGCAAAATGATTCTTGCAACTTGGCAGGCAGTATATAACAGGTCACACAGTAGTTGCCTTTTTGAAGCTTCTACAATACAACTTGATTGGCCGGCTCACTTTCAAAGAACCTGCTAATGAAACAAGAAGAACCCCCCTCCCTCCCTCTCCCCTCCCTCTCTCTCTCTCTCTCTAAGGGACTGCTTAACAAACTGCTGTTTCCCTCTGTTTCCCTGCAGTGTTCCCTGGTTTGTACTGAGGCATCAGCTATAAGAAAAGGGAGAGGCTTTACACAAGGCAGCCCAGTAACTGGGGCAAAGTCGGTGTCAATGATGACTCCTCAAGTGAAAAATAGCCTTTTAATGGGGCAGGCCATTCACTTGTGATGCTAATGGTAATAAAATGGCTTGTTCTTTGTCAATGCCCTTTTGTTACGTTATCAAATACACGCTGTAAAAAAAGTAAATAAAATGAGACGACCACAGCTGCGGACAGATGTAATCACTGCCGTGTAAGTATTTCCATATGAGTGTTATCCCTTCAATCAACACACTCTGGAAACACGTCATAGTCTCGCAGCATTGTCCAAGCTCATTACTGAGTCCAAGGGTAGTAGCCTCGGCCAAAAAGGACTCACTCATGAGATGCAGCACACATGTCTTAATAATAACCTCGATTTCGCCGTAAATTGATCGGGATGGGATTTTTACTGAGGGACTCGTGATAAACAATTTGACACATTTAGCAGGACAGCTGCTTTTGAGATATAATAGGTACTGACATTAGACATATAAAAGGCAATCGACATGTTAAACTGAAATCTGATACGACGATAAACATTTTACTGAGATGGGAATGTGTTGTGTTCATGTACCAGAACATTTTTGATTTGAGCTATTTTTTTTCAACAACAGGACTTGTGTTTTTATTGGCCTTGAGAGAAGAATTTGCTGGATGTCGAGTGAGGAGTGGATTGTTATTGAGTCATGGACTGATGTGCCTACAAGGCTCTTAAATAAATCATAACTCGATGTTCATAAATATACAAAATTGTCTGCCAAAAACTGTTTAAAGGAAAGTGACTTTTAATTCCGTTTAATGGTAGCTGTAATATGAATTTCATGGAAATAGTACATATGATGTTTAAATAGGCGAGTACACAACAGGTGTAGGTCTGTCTGTATATGGTGTATATTGGTGATGTTTATTATTCTCTCATATGGAGGAAATGAGTAAGTGAGCATAGGCACAAAGAAGATGTGATGCAAAAGAGATAGTCGACTACAGGGCCATTTTGTATATATGTATAGTCTGGCTACATACTCACTCAGGTCCCTCTATGAAGGCACTGCTAGACTAAATGTACATTTCATACATCTTAAAGTGCATTTTCCCAGGAGGTGAGATAATGTTTAGAAGAGCAAACATAACATTTGATGGTATGATAAGACTTCATGCCAGTGAAGTCAAACCTTTTTTCTAGAGCACAAAATGTCACACAAAGAGTCTTGATCTGTCTCTGTCTCCTCTGTTGTCATGTCTCTTCACTCATCCCCTCATATAAGCATACATTTACCACCATAACATCTTGCGATCCAGTTTAAGTTGAAGTAGAAAACTAGGCCTGCTCTTGACAAGTAATAATAAAAACACATATAAAAATACAATGTTAAAAAAGTGTTACAGAGATAAAAAAAAAGATAGTTCATCACATTTCTATGCTCTCCACGTCGCAAGTGCAGTTCTAGCGGATTCCAGGAAATCAGCTCTGTCCCTCTGAGGTTCCTTTCCTCTCTCTCTCTCTCTCTCTCTCTCTCTCTCTCTTTCTACAGCAGTGCCTGCACCTCTCCTCTCAGCCGCCTGAATCTGATATTCATCTCCAGCCATCACTGAGTGGCTGCGCTGTGTTTTCCCCTCACATTCATTTGACGCTGTCTTGACGACGGCGGCGGCCTCCTACAGTGCCGAGGCAATGACAGAAGGATGGAGCGCTGTCAAGGAGGTCTGTTGACACTGCGGGGCACACCGTGGGAGAACTGATGAGGATGGGGAAGGGAGGGGGGATGGGGATGGAGATGTGGTGGAGTCAGGATTGAGGTTGGGGTGGGATGCAGTGGTGGTGGTGGGGGTATTCAATGTCCATGGGTAGATTGGCCAGCCTCATCTCTGGTGGTGGTAGGGTTTGGGGGTGGAGATATAGATGTGGTGGTCGGGATTGAGGTTGGGGTGGAGGGGGATGGTGGTGGTGGTTCTGGCCTGTCAGTGGGTAGATTGGATTGGCCTGCCTCGTTTCTGGGCCCTGGGCAGCAGCCAGAGGATAGAGCCTTTGTCCGTCTTTTTCGACTCGACCACTGTCTCCAGCTCAAGTTACAGCAAATCAGCGGCTGATTGATTGTTTGAGATTCAAGACGCTGATTTACAAATGTTTCGCTTTCGAGCCCGTCACGCTTGTCAGAAAATCCTGTGAAAATGCTTTTTTTGTTTTTGTTTGTTTGTTTCTGGAGAGTGGGGGGTTGAAGGGAGGGGGTTGGGGGCTCTGAGGGCGTCATGCCTGCCTCTCTCTCTCTCTCTCTCCTCTGTCGGAGTCCCTCTCCCTCAGAAGCTGTACGGTCGGATCATCATGGCTGTGGAACGCAGGGAGTAGCTGGGCCCTCGGAAGTGGTGCCACTTGATGCCGTTGAGCTTGCGGATGTTGTGGCCAATGGCGTAGTAGATTCCGTTGAGGTTGGAGAAGCCACAGGCGTCGAACCACCACCCTGTGGGGAGAGCCGAATGCAGCAGAGGTGTGAGTGTTATGTCTGGCAGGCGCAGAAATCTGGAGGAGTGATTAAAGTGTAACTGACACCTCCAAGTGGCACGTCTGACACTTCCCTCCGTTTGCTCATCCTGTTTTTACACCAGGATTGGAGCAGATTCTCTATCCCCCCAAGCGCATTTCTGTATTTTAAAATGGTACACTTTGCCTGCTGAGCTAAAATGGTAGTGATTTGATTTCAAAGCAAACTTAAAATGTCTCAATGGGAACCAGGCTTTTCTATCTCTTTCTCTGTGTGCAGAGAGAGACACTGTGGATTCATCTCTGATTAATCTAATATCACCTCACTCAACGAATGTTTACTTTGGACGAGACTCGTCAAGTGCTTCTTCCCATAAGTGGTTTGATTATGAATTACAATACAAACAACAGGGGAATCTCAAAGGCTTCCAGCTGAGTTGGACCAATTAACTCAAACAACATTCAAAATCAATCAAGAAACATAGTATTAAAAAGCTATTTGTCTTGGAGTTCATTCAGTTTGTGAGATTGTCAAGACCATAGAATAAATAGCTATGATTGAGAGGGGCACTGTGCAAAAAATAGCAGACCTTAAAATCCAATGTGTTTTACATAATCTACAAGTCTGGAATGGGGATCATAGGAAAGAGTTTGGTGCTGTCTCCAGTTCTGGGCCCTGGCTCAAAAGTCATTGATTTGAAAGACCAGAGAAGGAAGAAGAACAGCAACGTTGATAAGGGGAATTACTATATGTCTGTCATAATACGGTTTATTATATTAGGACAGGCTCACAGTGACAGCTGTCTGTCATGTGATCTATTACAAGAATTCCAAAATATTTTTCTTGTTATATGGCCAACAAATCCTCTAAGAAACTCAGATGGGTATTGTAAAATGATATGCAGCACTGCAGAATGTGAAAGTCCCTGTGGTCCAACAAATTAGGCAGACTTGACTAGAGGCACCACATGCTATGACAAGGTATATGATGTATGATATGAGACATGGCATGATATGATATATTATATAATGACTTGACATGATGTGACATGACATGATGACATCTTGAATTTCCCCTTGGGGATCAATAAAGTATCTATCTATCTATCTATCTATCTATCTATCTATCTATGACCTGACCTGACCTGACCTGACATGACATGACATGACATGACATGACATGACATGACATGACATGATAATATATGACATGTGAGACATCATAGAGAGGCATGATACATACCGCCTGTAAGCATGAGGGCACACTTGCAGAGGCAATTGTCGTTGTCTCTGTCTCGGGTACTGAAGGCCGTCCCGTGGGACACCAGGCTGTTCTGCTGCCCTGCAGTGCCACTGTAGCCCCTCAGGAACAGTCTGAGTGGACAGAGATCAGAGAGCATCAGAACACATGGGAAAGAGAATAACAAAGACTCATAGCAGGACTATGCAGTGGGTTTATCGGCTAGATTGTGAGTGGTGTAAAAGGCTAACAGCAATAATGTTCCAGTGCAGCTGCCGTTTGTGAAGACTTGATTTTATGAGATGATAAAAAATGCATTTTATTAGGTGATACTTTAACCCTGGAATGAAATAGATCTATTTTGTACCATTTATGACTGTAGTGAAAATTTAGACCTAAAACAATTTAAAAGTAGGGCCCAGGTTGAGGAATCCCGGAGTCACTCATTAATGCAATGGGTGCCAGCACAAGCTAAAATAAGTGTCACTAAAATCCGATGTAGTAGCACCTGTACTGCTGTTTTTCACTGCCCAGCTGGAATCGGTCGTAAAGAGCATAATGCGTGTGTCCCTCCCAGTCCTTCAGCTCCACTCGGAGAGAATACTGTGTCTGGCCGGTCATCTGGTGCACGGCTTCGTTGCCCAGCCAGTGTTCCAGAGCTGGGTCACCAAAACCCTGAGAAAAGAAAGCGGTTGCCATGGCAACTTTAATTTGATGTGTCTTTAGTCTTTCACTATGACATCAGGACACAATTCTGTTTTTATCCCCTTCTTCTTAAATTCACTTCTTTATTTTTACAAATGAAATTGTTTAAGAGAGCATTGTTTATTGAACTCATCCATTTCTTTTAATTAAATATATAAACAAACATGCAGAGTTTATTTTCCACAGCTTCTCAAATACAGAATTGGATCTCCAAATGCTCTCTGAAAAAAATGAATCCTCTGGTGGGGATGTAGCCAAGCTGTCAGACACGGTTGCCATCTCCATGTTTCATTCTACAGCTCATGATTTGTGAGCTTATGTCATCCAGGCATACCCGCCCGCTTCATCAAAACTTCCACTGAATAAGTAGGAAAACATCTGATAATTTGTCTTTTCTAAGTGCTTCTTGAGCCTTACGTCTTGGATAGCATGGATGGGAAAGCGGTTGCGGCCATATGTAATGTACAGATGTTGAAACAAGATAAGCTGTGCTTGAACACATCATTCTCACTGTGCAAAGGGTAGCCTACTTGTTGATAAGTCTGGAGGGAACATTTACCATTTTATATTCTTCCCACCCCCTCTGGAAGTCTGTGCTACCGTCGATCCTCCGCTGAACCATGGTCCACCCTCCCCCACTTGTCTCCATATCACAGAACACCTTCAACAGAAACACAGACGTACAATATTGACATTTGCATTTATTTATTTGGCAGACGCTTTTATCAAAAGCCACTTACAGCAATACAAGCACAATCATTGCTCACAGCCCAGTCCAGATACAAAAGATGTTTAATTCAATATTCCAACATTAGTCTCTATTGTTACACATTTTTGTTGGAAGACTGTCAAGCCTGTAAATGGTTTAATGACACCTGTGGCTGCATACAGTGGCATAGTGAACGAGAGAATCATATTTCCATTCAGTTCTATTGAAAGGAATGGCGACTGGGAAAGTTTGTAAATAGATCAGAATGAACATTATTAGATATTGCTGTTATTGAGTATAATTCATACATTCAGGAAAACTTCAAAAATCAATTCAGAATGTGTGCACAAATATGATTTACTGTGTGCTCTATGTAGATAAAAATGCATTTCAGTCGGACATAAATGAATTCCACGTCTGTACAATAGATTCGCCGTAAACGTACAGGGAGAAAGAGCGAGGAACAAATGAGAGCTTTATGACTCTTACCTTGGTTGGTGTTGTCACGTTGCCAATGTAAATGTAATAGACTCCGCTGGTGTTGTGACCTGCTTTAAAGGCCTGTGAACAGTCTTGAAACTTCTGCTCTTTCAACTTTGGCCCTGTCAGCAAACACATACATCCCAAATACTTTTTACATGTTTCACAATCAACTTCAGGAATAGCATCAATTTATGAGACGAGATTGATATGTGGGGAAGAATTTCCAATTTTCAGTGCACATAACTCTTCTTGCTTAAAGAAACATATGTCAGTGTGGTTAGGGGTAGGATTAGTCTTTGGATATGACACGAAATTGCAAAACTGCATCAAACATGAGATTAACTGTCAAAGAAGCTGCGTGTGATCTGAATAAATGAAGTAAATTATAATTAAGCAAATTACGTTTGCTTATCTTCTATTTCTGCACATCACAATTTGAACAATTTAATTCCTGAGGACTGTGCAAAATATAGCACAGATCTGTAGCAGTTTGATGTGTATTTTTAGTCATTTAGTAATCTACAGTATGTATCGCAAGTATATCTGAGAGCAAACCACCTCTGCCAAATAATATGGAAAATGTAATCCTGAACAGGATTTACTTTGGTCAGGGATTAGACAGTTTTATCAGAGTGTGTGACTCCGGCACATGTGCAGCTAATCCAAGACCCAGATACTGCCAAATAAATCACTGTTAAGAGTGTTGTTGTCACAGCCCATTTTACTCTCTTTCTAAACATCTTGGATGAGATGACAAAAGGATACATTTCCCCTCAAAAAGCTCTCTAAGACTTACAAACTAGTGCCAATGCCTGAAGCACTCAGAACACAACGTGCTTCAAGCAGATAAAAGCAAGTTTGATCTTTGATTACATATTACTCATTAGTTTACATATGTATTAAAAAGTGCTTAATCAAAGTCATCTCTGGACTATTTCCATGCCTCATTATTAGAAGATCTTTTAATTTGGCCTTATTATATTCCACATGATCTACATCCAGAAACCTGAGCTCTGTCCAATGGACTGCAGCTCTCACAAACAGAAGATAGAGGTCAGTGTGCGCATCTTAGGTGCAGATGAGGAGGGTGAACTAAAAGGCATTAGTTGTTTACCTTCATATAACAGCTTCAAAGTCATGTTGATGGCAAACAAACTTCTAGTAGGGAGAACCACTTGGCCTGTGCAGCCGTAGCCTAGCTGCCTAAGGAGAACCAGCCTTCCAAACATCCCGGACAACTTGCTTGCCAACATCCCGTTGAATCAAAATCAATGGCCTACTATTGTATTAAATTGTGCTATATTACCTTGTCAGTTGACATGGCTTTTCGTAAATGATCTCGACTGGTTTGTAAACAAATCCACATGTATTGTGTCCAGGAGGAAAGGTGATAGCCAAGAGTGGTATTTATGACCGTTGTGTAAAAGACACACTTGCAATTGCAGGGGGAGCCCAGTAGCACAAAAAAACCCAAACTGCATTAGATACCTACAGTATAAAAATAACCTGCTGAAAAGGGTCTACACACTCAATCTCTTCCTTTTCTTGAGTGTTTTTTTGTATTATTATATGTGCTCAGACAACATTCTCACAAACAAACATGTTCTAATGAATTTGATGCTCATTCCTGATGCCTCACTCCTAGCAGTGTTGTTAAGAGAGCCCATGGGCAGGTGTGATACCGCACTCCTCGCTAGTTCTGGATTGTTATGAGTGCCCATAGTCACCTGATGCATCACTCCTAGGTATGTTGATTGTTAAGAGTGCCCATAGTCAGCTGAAGCATCACTCCTACAGGGTTAGTTGTTAAAAGTGCCCATAGTCAGCTGATGCATCACTCCAAGCCGTAGTCGTTAAAAGAGAGCATAGTCACCTAAAGCATCACTCCTGTAGCCGTGTTAGTCGTTAAAAGAGACCATAGTCACCTAAAGCATCACTCCTGTAGCCGTGTTAGTGGTTAAAAGAGACCATAGTCAGCTGATGCATCACTCCTAGCCGTGTTAGTCGTTATGAGTGCCGATAGTCACCTAGGCGGTGGGCAGCCGACCCGCCCGACACCAGGCCGATGAGCGTGTGCACGGAGGTCATGAGCTGCTGCTGCTGGCGCTGCAGGGCCGAGTTGTTGGAGCTGGCCGCCCGCAGTTGCCTCTCCAAGGCCTCGATGGCCTCCATCTGCCGACGCACCACCTCCTGGAGGTGCTGCTTCTCCTCCCGCATGCCCTCCAGCTCCGTCCGCTGCTGCGACTCCAGCTGACGCACCTTGTGCTCCAACCGGCTAGAGGCAGGCAAATTCAAAACAGTTGGTTGTGAAGCATTGGTAGCTGTGTCTTGCATAGACATATACCGTATACTGTATTTTAGTCGGCTTTCCCAATAACAATAGGTGTGTTTACATGGACACTTTTAATCCGAATAGAATCAGAATAATGTCAATCAGAATAGAAACAACACATATAAAACGGCTGATCCGATTATAATTTTATGAAAGAATGAAAGAGGTGGTGTATCTTATTCTGACTGAACAGCCATGCATCTAGTCAATTGGGTTGCCTGCTGTAGCAGCAATGAAATAGAACATACCCCGTGTAAACAGATGGCACAAATCTTTCATTGAGAATAGTTTATTCAGAATGACAAAAAAACTGTCATGTAAACCCACCTAATGTCCCTTAGTGTTTAAGATGTACCAATACGTTGTTTACATTTCTATGCATGTTTCCCAAACCAACTCTTTCAGAGTTCCCCAAAGAAAAACCTTTCTACATACAGTATACTGGCTCTTTAATGTTCCTTCGCACTATTTCAGTAAATATACTCAACCTAAGAGATGGCAAGTCAGGGCCTTAACATTTTCCGTCCAACCCGTTATTAGTAACTCAGCAAAATGCCCTCTGCAGTTATACATACTACAGAGGTTAAGGTTCAGAGTGGCTGACCATCAAACATTTATGGGAGCATGGGAATAGAGTGGACTGTGGTCTTTCACTTCTCCCTGGATTTCTGGTGTTGATTGCACACTAAATGCAAGTGCACTTGAAATGGTGATGAAGGACTAAGAGCACTTGAATCCCCCATGGAGCTGCTTTTAGCAGTGATGCAGTGGCCAATTACATTTGTCTCTGAGATTTCACGTAGACTGCACAGTAACCACAACAAGAGCAGAAAACAACAGTCAGCTGTGGATCCAGTCTATCTGTTTAATCTAGAGAAAATTAACTAGAACTAGAGCTGTGGATCCAACCTTTGCAAAAGATGAATTACATTAAGTCTATCTGTTTAATCTAGAGAAAATTAACTAGAACTTTTATGGGAAATCTGCGTGAAGCATGAATTGCAGATTTCCCCATAAACGTTCTAGTTAATTTTCTCTAGATTAAACAGATAGACTTAATGTAATTCATCTTTTGAATGGAGAATTTGGACTTAAATCAGGTCGAGTCAAAGCTCAGTGTTTAAGCCGCAGTGATTCAGCATCACAAACAAACAATTAAAGGAATAATTAGCATTTCCCGCAACAAAGGCTCCATTCAAGTGGGTATTACTCAGATTCTTCAGATGTACTCTAATAGCAGGATGATTAATTATTTGCTTTTTACGACTTAATTATCTGTAAAAGTTTAGGGAAAGGATTCGAGCAATTCTTTCACCTGTTTTTGTCCTGAAGCTTAGTGATCTCTGAAGTCTGCATCAAAAGCTCTTTCTCGAGTTTGTTTGTAGACAACGAGTTTTCCAATAATTGAATTTCAATTCGAGACGTCTGATTCATGACCTAGAGAGATTTGAAAACATAAGCAAATTTATAATTTATCAAATTATAGACACCAAACATGAAGTGAAGACGATGAAGTGAAGACATTTCGGAAGTAGTGAAATGGCTATTTATTTATTTATGAATGTGATTATCAAATGAATGCCTCCAATCAATCCTTAAATCAAGTCAATTCAAGTCAAGCCAAGTCACTTTATTTATGTAGCACATTTTAAAACAACAGTAGTTGAACCAAAGTGTCTTACAATAGAGGCAGTTAGGAGTTGACAATATAAAAAGGCTCTGGGTAGGGGTACGAAGAACAAAAGAGATAGTGTAAAAAGTTACATTAAAGGAAAGTTAAATAAGAGGTAAAATAAGAAGTTAGTAAGTGCATATCCCAGTTACAATGTCTCTTAGCATTTTACAATGACTCAAAAGAATGATATCTGTTTCCCATATCCTCTGTTTCTAGAATATGGATCTGCTGCCATAGCCTGGGTGAACCCAGACAAACCTGTTAGCACATTTGAATTTGCTCTGCAGGTCCATCTGCAAAGGAGGAGAATCGATGGCCGTGTCCGAACTTGCCGTTGTACTACTTCCACAGGCTTAACCAGCAGAGAAACTTAAATTTGGCCATTTAAGTCTTACAAAATCATTCCAGAAGTGCAGCAAAGATATCTTTCTTGTAAACAAAGGTTTTAAATTGTTTTTCTCAATTCCAAAGAAAATACACGTCCCTGGGTTTTTGGTGGTTTGGAAACAAACGTCAGTGGTTCCTTTCCAGACCAACCTGCAGAGCAAATTCAAATTTGCTAACAGGTTTGTCTGGGTTCACCCAGGCTACTGCTCCCATGTTTCTGGAGTTGAGTATTGTCGTTCATGTAGATTGGATCATGTGTGAGATGTGTATGATAAGAGAGAGTCAGACTGCACTACTGTTAGACATCAACAAGGAATTCTATTGTAAGTCAAAATTCAAGTCATCTAGAATGGATATACATTGCAAAGTCATATAATGAGCATAAGTGTCTCGTGCATGAACTCAAACACATTATGGCACAGTAAATCTTATGAATGACGTAGCATTGGAAATGAGCCTGTGATTCATCTCAAGAATGTTTCTCAACATGGGTGATATGATCTATATGATATCAGCCAGCATTCTTCAATGGTATCTCCTTAGTCTAGTCAATTTTGTGTGACAGTGAAAAGTTGTCAAAATAACAGCTATATTCTAACATGTCATAAAGAAAGTCTTATATGACATTATATTTGGTTTATAAAAAATGTTGCAAATGCAAATGTATGCAAATATAAACATATGTAATAGTGGATTGACAATTAATAATTAACATTAATTATTAACAATAAATCTGCCTCTGATTGACATATCAGTAACACACGTTAGCCTACATTACCTTGGCTTCTACAACATTCAGCTTCATCGTTTGCTCTGCAGTTTTGGTCAACAAATTGGTTCCGATCTTCAGCATCGTAGCTGTTTGGTTATGGACAGCATTTGCGTGGATCTGGACAATCTCTGTTTTGATGTTCTCCTGAATATAATTTTCTAGCTGGTGATAAAAACAAAAACAAAATAGAAAACAGAGAAAAGCGTTAATCAGTGTGTGTGTGTGTGTGTGTGTGCGTGTGACTTTAATACACCAGTCACCGAAAGTTGATCAAAGCCTGATGGGTTTTCAGTGTTCCTGTCAGATGACTGTTAGCCGCTCTCCAAGTCCATTTATAGTCAGACACTCTCTGTCCATCTGGTATTGTCTATATTTAAAATTACCCTCTTAATATTGCATTCATATTGTGCTTGTCGTCACAAACTCTCGCATGGCTCCCTCATGTTGTGTTGAACAGTGATCAGAAAGGAATGAGATACACTTTGTCCCATCACAGACATTGGGTCACCTTTTGTTCATTGTTCCTTATGAAACTGCATCATTACTATTTTCATTGCGAATTCGAGTGCATGTCCATTAGCTGTTGCAGCTGACTGATTTAAATGAAAGAAACGTCAGCCATTCATGAACATTTTGCAAGCCGAGGATGAAAAATGTCACAGGGCTGCACTCTGAAATTGAAAGCATGGGGGTTGGCACCACTTCAGCTTCATAACAAAACTCAGAAATGCTGCTTTTTCAGCGACATCACCTCGCTAATATATAATTTCTCTGACGTGCCCACAGAGAAAATTGCTCCAGCGTTTTCCGATATGTTGCTGTGTTGGAAATCGTTTTGTTTGTTATTATACATGAGCTTGTTCCTTGCCTGAGTGACCTTCTGTCCTTGGGAATCAATCTGGTGTCAGCTAAGGTGCAGCACAATGACCCAGCAGGTCCTTGTGTACTCTAAATTCAGCAAAAGTAAATATGCCATCCTCAGGATATAAAAACACCAAGAGGGGACTAACGGGAGATAAATTTATCACAGTTGAAATAAACACAAGACTCCTGGGGGACCTCTGCCCTCCTGATGTGGTTAGTAGGGAGTTGGAGTAACAGCGCTCTGAAACAGAGACTGCACACAGTACACAGCTCTACTGTGCCTCATGTTATCCA
Source organism: Alosa alosa (assembly GCF_017589495.1). Classification (NCBI taxonomy): domain Eukaryota; kingdom Metazoa; phylum Chordata; class Actinopteri; order Clupeiformes; family Clupeidae; genus Alosa; species Alosa alosa. Next base: position 7,832,644 of record NC_063198.1, read on the forward strand.
CATCCAATAGCATTAGGGCACTGTTTAATACATCCCTTCCCTTGTCACAGAATTGTGAAGCTGGCTGATGGTTGGCTTGTAAAAATGAATAGTCACAAACAAGACACAACAAGAAAAAAAAAAGTTGGCTCCCTGCAGCCATTGTGTGCTTTGACCAGTTAATTGACCCTAGCTTCCTGCCTTTGGATTAAAATTACACAAGACATGCCCATATTAAGAGCTTGAGAACACAGATAGGCCGGCGAAAAGGGCCTGCTCCAGTGCTCCTAACTTAAAACAGATGTCCTGTTTCAGCATGATCACTGTGGCCCTGACAGCAACGGGATGTGGAGAATGAGGAATAGTGTAAATCGGACATGTGTTCGTTTAACGAGGCACCTCTTAACGAGTCAACTCCATGGACAATACCTGGGAGATTAGGTGGAATGGGGGGTCATGTTTAAGTCTTGTCACCTGGTCTTAATGGGGTGTTTTAAAACAGTCCATCCTGCTTGAAATGATACACAGCCCGCGTTGAAATGCTATCAATCAAGAAAATGTCTCCGGTAGAAAGCGGACAGCAAATCCCAGCTATCTATTAGGTTAGTTCTGTCCGAATCAACCTTTCTAATCTACACAGAACAGAACAATTGTGTACCTCTCCCAAGGCCCCTGACTCCTATTCACTGTTGCTGTTACTACTAAAACAGCTTTAATCCCTTCTCTACTGTCTCCAGTGACAGTTCAAGACATGCATGGGCTAGTTTACAGCCTTAGGTCAACACCGATTCCTTCTGGGTGCGTGGGATTCTCGTGTTAATCTGTGTAGCTACACAAAGGCCGACTTCCTCATTTCCTAATGAACACAAACTTTCCTTAAATCACTCTGTAATCAGGAGGAGAACGAGAACACGGCAAACCTTGGCTTGATTGAAAAGTGCAAACCACATAGGTTTAGTCCTGTTATGTATCACGGCTCTGAGGTAAAAGTTAAGTCACAGCACGGAAACGTTTAACAGCAGTTAGGATATTGATCATTCCATGAGATGTGTACATGCAGTGCAGCAGGGACTGCGATTTTTCCTCTTGATAAAAAAATAAAGAAAATACAGCTGAGATAAGGCTATGTGCACTGGCGCAGGACAAGCAATAATCATGAGAGTTGATCTTCTGTTTTTCTTTTGATTAGATGATAGGTCAAGTACAGCCAACTCTGATTATATCAAACAACGCTTCTACTGTGCACCCAACCAGCATTTGTACCTGTGTATACTTGTTGGTTCCAATTGGCTGGAAAAAGCATTTTTTTCACTTGTTGGTTCACTGAAGACGTAAGTGCAATTGTGAGGATGAGACAAATGGGAATGTTGTAAAAACTAAAATGCAAAATTGAAGGATCAAAAAGGTAAAAAATAAAGTACAGCTTTTCTTGAAAATAGTATTCTTAAATGCACACTGACTTGTAACTATACCTATGTTTATTCACCTGTCAATCTGTGCAAAGACATCTTTCACAACTCCCATCAAAATGACAGATTGTTTTCAACACTGTGGCTTGAAGTTTCCTTTGGTATATACATGTTTCTAATTAATTTCAACCAAAAAATGAATAGTGGCAACACTTTACAATGAGATCTCATTGGTGAGAAAAGGAAAAATGTTTGGCTTCAGGTCAATATTTGGTTCAGGAAGTAACAAATTCACTATAAACTAACTAACGTGTCGATCAAACTCCACAGTCTGTAATATGTGCTGTGTTTCTGGAGACCTTGTAATAAGTTTCATGTAAAGTCACTTTTTTTTGTACCTGGGAAATTGGATATCACTTGCTGATTTCCATTGCTGGAATTGGCTCAAAGAACTCTGGGTTGTCTGAAAATGGTTTCAGCACCGTATTTTAGAACAATCACATCAAATTAACCGTTGCAGTGTGGATGACTTGTAATGGAGAAATGATTTCCTCTGTTTGGGTGGTGCAGGATGCAAAGCCAGCATTTGTTTCATTACCTTCTGCACTTCAAACACAGAACGGTAGATCTGGCAGAACTGCATAAGGTCTTGCAGTCAGATTATCAGCCAAACGAATTAAGTTTTTTCCCCCTGCAGTATCTACAGGTGTTTGCTGGTGCAACTGTTGTTTGCTTGTATTAGTGAAGAGTCATTTTGTGGGTGTGAGAAAATCTGTTTACACATCTTTCTGTTTACAAACAATGAGGGCCAAGTAGGGAGTCTCTATTCTTGCTTCATTGTGGCATTGCACAACACTTATAACAATTCAAAATCATAGCTTGCTAAAATGTACTGCAGTGCCACAAATGTTTATCCATGAGAGATGGCCCTCCTTCAAATATTACTCAAAATTGGAATTGATAACAAAATGTATCTGTAAATATTATAGTTATATGAAGATAGATGTTTATAAAATGGTGTGTGTGTGTGCGTTCTTGCTACATAGTTTTTATAGTGACTCAGTGTTCTCTCTTGGCTCACATCACTCAATGACAGGCTTACTCTGAGGACTGTTTCATCCTTTGTGCAAAAAGGCATGTCTAAATTTACTTAGGTGTGGGAGTGGGAACTATGATAAGTGGCCAGCCAATTTAATTTTAGCCCTGGGTGTGAGGCTATTTGAACACAGTTGGAGCCCCCCCCACACACACACACTCCCCCTTCCAAGCCAAACATTGATCTGCTATATAGGGAGAGTCTGTAGGAATAAAGCCCCAGAGCGCAGAGGATGGTGAGCACAAATATTTCAACTCCTCCCCCACCCCCATTGAACCATGTGTCCAAGCATCTGCACATTGTCCTCTGGTTCCTGTTTCTTTACCTTCGATTAAATAATTACTTCCATTGTGTGCTGTGTGTCCTCTCCTGAATGAGACTCTTAGTACTTTTCCCCCGGAGTCCGCAGGAGGGTCAGGGGGGTTGCCAAACCCCCGCGTTCGAACCGCAACAAACATCTCACTCTTCCAGGCCCAAATCAGGACCAGATGGGCAAAGTCAACAACGGGCACTGTCGACAAGCTAAAGGTCTCGTTTAATGTCCCTTCTCAGGCTAGTGTATTTATTTGTTCACTTGCCTTCCCTTGTGCCCGCTATTTCTCCGACTCGTGTCAAAAGACCAACGCTATAACGCATCAGTCTTGAACACATGCTTGTCTCAGTGCCTGCTTGGAGTGATCCAAGGCCCTGCACCGCTGGTCTGAGACGTTGCTTTTGGAGAAAAAAAGCTATGTACAATTTCTTCTGAATTGAAAATTAATAGTGCATTTCATAACAACAGTGATGGTGATGGTTGGGTGGGAACAGCATTGTTTACCTTGGAACCATGCCATTGGCTCCACATGGCTTAGTCATAGTTGGCTACCCATGGTAGAGTGAAGGAAGACCTGACCAAAAAAGGGGGTGCTATGCATGAGATGCGTAGGTACAATGCTTTCAGTGGCAACTCTTCCAAAAACAACACGAAAATGTTTCATCTAGTTTTGTTTTTGTAGCATGACCATCCCTCGACAAACTCCAAACCAATCTGCCTTTTGTCACAAAATCTGCTTGGATGAATGCAACTCAACCTAACTCTTAGCCTACGGAGCTTAGCATGTGCAGCCATGTAAGTCCTTAACAAGTCTGTGTTTGTGGTCAACCCTTGCCTAATGGACCGTGTAGAGAGCATGGTCTCAGATGAGCATGCCCAGTGTCCCCCGGAACATCTTCCCACAGAAGCGGAGTGATTAACGCACTCCCATAAATAACCGCACAAGCACTCATCAGGGGAAAGCACACAGCGGCACCCACAAAGACCTGCCCCAGCCATTAAAACCAGTGGTGGGTGCCCTATTTGAGGGCTACCTGTTGTGTCCATGCCCACTGCCCTTCACTGGGGCAGGAAGAGAGAGAGATGGACAGAGACGTAGGGCGAGAGAGACAGAGAGAGAGAGGCTAGTTTGTTAGGGGCAATAAAAAGGGAATGTTGAGCCCCGTCATGGCTAAGAAACCTGGCATGGCGCCAGAGGGTAAAAAGGGGACCCTGGGGAATTTTTACTTCTCTTTTTTTGCTGTGTGCAAAGTCTGGATCTTCTCCAGCTCACAGAGAGCCACATACTTCACCAATCCCCCCCCACCACCACCACTGCCTGCCTGCCTCCAAATCTCCACAAGTTCGCTTGCCAGCTCCTTCCCATCTGGTCACTCTATTGCCATGGCTACGGAGAGCTCCAGTACTTTGCGGACCAATATAGATAACGGCGAAATATGATAAAAGAAACAGATCTGAGCAGAACAGAGTAATTTGGATGATAACCCAAGTCCATTTGTAAAAAGGAAAAAACCCTCCTTTATGGAAAAGTGATGTATCACTCTTGACTTCTGTGTGATCATATTCCTGCAGCTACGTGTGATACGAGCTGATATGTTATAAGTAGACGAATATGTCTCAGATGAGGAACTATCCCATTGAAACCATATGGCTACAGCTGCTGCTGTTGCTGGTGACTGGCGGCAGCAGTATCAGGGTGAAACATTCATTCTGTGGACATGTTGTGGAAAGGTCCCCCGGTGCGCGCTCGACTGGAAGTAGTCTTGTTTCCTCGGAGCAGAATTCGTTAATGAGCCAAGGGCTGCTGTGCACTTTTCTGCGTCTGCCAGCACTGTGATTATGAAGGTTATTCAGACTAAATTGCCGTTTCTGATAGCTTTATCATCTGCAAAACTCCCTCTGTGTTGGGCTGCTTTCAAAGTCAAAGATCGCTCAACTACACATATGGGAGGACATAAAAAACAAATACAAAATCTAGAGCATAACCCCCTGCTTGCATAATGCATTCTGTTATTTCATCAAAAGGAGATGTATACATAATATAGAATGACCTGTAAATAGGAGCGCCATGGACAATAATATCAGTAAGAATCATCTATCACACTCAATACATGTGTTGCTATTGCTGGCACATTACGGATTGTTTATAGATCACAGTTTAACATTTTACAGTTGTTCAGTTGGCATACCTTCAAGTCAGTACCTATGAGGTAGCCATTGCAATAAATGATACTGATAACAAACCACAGCTCTTGTTTAATCATCATTACTTGATGATGTTTTGCAAAAACATGTTCATGCTTATTCATGATAACTCATTATGACAAATGTTAGTTTGATGCATGTATAATTGGAGAATGTGTTAGGCAACTCAGTGGTATACTATTGCTTCCTGGTTCGCAGGGTCTGACAAACCTTCCTCTTTACATAGCTTGTTGTGCCAAAGGATCGCATGAATACCCAGTAGGTTTCTATAGTGTGTGTGAGTGATTGTCCTGACTCAAATGTCTTTAGCATGACTGCTTCATGATTGATGGTTAAATCTTATTGCATATTACTATTTAGTTTGATACACAGAACTGTATAACCAAGGAGTTGTGTATCTTTTGCAAATTGCAGTGCAGTGCATTGCAATTGTCTGTCTGTCTAGGTGCCAGGCATTGTGTGTATGTTTGAGCTAATTAGCTCAACTAGTTTGAAGTCTCTAAAGTGATGGAGATAAGAACATGTTTGAAACCCATACAGGCTTCTAGAGGACTTGTAGCACTTCATGTTGTTTCCAAGTCTGCAAATCAAAGCTGTCATCAGTGCAAATTATTGCCAACATTTATCTGGGCAAAGTTTTTCATATTTTTTCATCAGTCATATCTGTGTCCTATATAAGGTCTCAGTCAAGGCAGAGTGATCACTTATATGTGAACTGGTCATATCGACTTACTTTGAATTGCCATGACATGTGGTACAGTGTTAAAATAAGAGGTGGGTTAACTATGAACTCTGTAATCATGGTAAGGTGGACTGCGCCATGTGGTGTCGGATTTTTTGAAAAAGGCATTCAGAACATGTTTGATGATGGTGGAGGTTAGTGTCCAGTGTTTATAACAATACCAGCGGTATTAAATGGTTCCTAGAGTGTTGATGGGTGTACAGTACATATTGTGAATGTGGATAACACAGTGTGATTTTTTTGAACGTTAAAAGTTGTAATTAGTGAATAAACTATTTTAAGAGATGGATAAACTCTAATAAGAGGTGGATAAATTGTATTTATGAAATTTCAGAGGTGGATAAACTGTGTTTACTCACATTTAGCCTCCACTACAGCCCTGGTCATGACTCATGGTCTACTTGCAGAGCTCACAAACTCAATGGGGTGCTGACATTACTGCCGTAATGGTGTGAGAGAGACCTGTAGTGCCAGCGCTCCGTTATTCTGCCATTAGGGAAGCAGGGCATCAATATGGGCCATGCACTTACAGTATATTGGTTATGTTTATTCATAAAGGTCATAACTGCATTAAGTAAATATGCTTTATTACCTTACAAACACTGTCTAGCTTTACATGGATGAATGGGTTAATGTTATTAATGTGGGGTATGGTCATATAGAATCTGTATATTCAAAAGATAATGGTTACAAATGCAATTAAGTAGTACTTTACAAGAACCTATGTGCTCAATGAGGATGATGGGGGGGGGACTATAACGTAAAATTAATCAGATTGAGGTGAATGACTATATGGGCTGATTATAACAGGTAGTAATCTGGCCCTTCAAACCCCAAATGAGTCATGTCATGCATAATCTGCTGTTATGTTCCATTCCCTAGGAATTTTAGGCTAACTTGGCCAGACTCCCTCTTACAATGTAAAATTAAAATTGAAAAGAATAAACTGCTGTACAATAGATAGACATGCAGGGCACCCCATTTCTGCCCTTTGAAGGCTGATTACCCAAACTTTATTTTGTATCCTTATCTGTGGGTATTTTGGCATGATATTGCTATGATAACAACTTTGAGTCAAGCCAATGTTTTTGTCTTGAAGATACAATGTGATTGCTGCCAGGGCTGGCCTAAAACTAAATGTGTAAACTGGCCTGACACTGAAGGACAGTTTATTTGCCCTGGCTGTAAATAACTAATACAATAAATTGTTTTCACAACTGTTTAGTTATGTGTAGTAATTCCTATAGATTATGTCTCAGAATAACATATCACATGTGCATGAGGGCAATGACAGGATACCATTTGTTCAGAGTTTGTTCACGTGTAACATAGGCTAGTTTATTACATTTGTGTTGTAGGCTATACAGTGTGTCAATCTGATGTAGGCTATGTTGCTGCCTGGGCTAACATGTCACTACAGATGCACAGAGGCTAGGCTACAATCAAAACGATAAAAACATAATAGCCTAGGCTAGGACTACCATCAAGGCCTACTGTGTAAAAATTGCCAATATCCTTAATGGTAAGCGACCCACTGAATCTGACACAAAGTTTTGTTTGACTGGCTGCGACACAAGATAACAACATTGACGCCAAATTGCATCTAAACTCGAACACGACATAGTCATACTTTCCATTAATAATCCATGACAACATCAAAAAACATGTTAAAACACAGTGGTCTTCTACTTTCTTTGGGTTTATAAATATTCACGCTAAACTCCGCCCTGGAAACTCAGAATCTCAAAAACCGTATATCTGGTAACACCAGCCCTGGAGACGTGCGATATTTTGTCAAAGTTTCTGAAGAATAAGAAATATGGAAAAGACTTAGTTGCTTCCAAGATAAAAAGACATTGCTAAAATAGATATCTGATCCCCTTAGAGGGCACAAATCAGTCTGAGGATACTGGGGTCATCATTACACAGAGGATCACAAGACACTGACTGCTTTGTTCCAAATCACTCCCAAAGTGGAACATAAATGCTGAAATGAAAATCAAAATGAAGCTTTTGTTCTTAGCGTTTCATAATTGCTTGGAGGTGAAGGTTTAAGACCATATTTGATTGAGCCAGATTCCTCCATTAATTACCATTATCAAAGTTACAGTTCAGCTGGAAGTAAACCATGTTTACTTTGCAATTCAAATCTCGCTGCAACCAATCTCTATTTGACCACTGGCCCTTGCGCATAGGGAAAGTGCAGATGTAGAGTGAGGGGCTAAGATTCCTCTCCCAAGCTAAGATAAACAAACAATCCCCAGCTAATGGACACTGCTGGGTATAATCCCGCACAGGGACAGGGCGGAAGACAGACTACCGAGCTCAACGCTCCAACTGCCTTCAGTGCGTTGCGCACATGTTGAACTGGGGAGTTCAGGAGGGGCTCTGGTTCTCCTCCCTTATCAAACGTTTCCAGTGGTTTCTTAAGAACAGCACCTACTGCACGAACAGTGCTTTTGGCCTACTGCTTGTGACTGGGAGAGAAGGCTACATTCTTGGCATGAAAATATGGGATGAACTTAATAATTTTGCGGTTGGAAAAAGATGTGTCAGATTTGATGTTTTGTTTCATATTTAACATCAGACTATGCAGACGGTCTTAAACCAGGTCAAGGCCGTATTGGCAAGTTAGTTGTTTCTTTTGCACAGGTTTCTTCAATTATTAGACTTTGTTTGCGGCAATTACTCCAATATCTTCACCTATAAAAGTCAGTGGACAATTAAATATTGGATATATTGAGTCCAGTCTACAAGAATTCAGTGCAGTGGTCCTAACCTTGTTAGACATTCATCATTTAGACATGGAGTGAGTAAGGTAACTTTAAGCTGCATTTCCCATGTCCAGCAAAGGGACTAAACTTGGAACTGGAGACTTGGATTGTTTTTATTCAATGATTATCAGTGATTATCATATTCACTGGCAATTTCACCAAATGCTAGGAGAAAACCATTGTAATAGGAACTCTGGTAAAAATGTAATTGGTAGATGTAATCTAATTCAAGTTTAAATTAGCTTCATTATTAGTTTAGTATGTTTTATGAGGTGGAAGTATTTTCATCTGGGCAAAGTTCAACTCTGCAGCCTGCTTAACTAACAGATATTGCAGCCAACCAGACAGCCCATAGTAGCATAGTAGAATGTAAGATCTGCAGATCTTGCATTCTGTAGCATCTGGAGCTTGAGATTGTAACCAACTGAATGCCTTTCAGGTGCTTTTATGATGGCAAAAATCACTCTTTAGTGTCAGTTTAGTTTGTCTGTTTTGGGTTACTGTAGTGGAAGCATGGTGGTAAAACATGGCGGATTTTGTGGAAGAGGACCCGCTCCCTAAGTAGATATGAAGGGCTCTGAGCCAACGAAAACACAACAATTTGTAGTTACAGGTAATTATTATACACTAACAAGCACATACTTATGAAACTACATACAATTTCTGCTAATAGTTCATCCTAAATCCTTCATACTGCTCCTTTAGGCTGACCTGGGGCGGACCGGCTATCTGGCAAACCGGGCATTTTCCCAGTAGGCTGACGCACCTTTTGGGCTGATACAATAGGCTGTAGCCAAAGATAATTAATGCGTAGCAAGATGGGTTGTCCTGGTTCATGTCTATGAGGGCAAAGTGGAGTTCAGTCAAGGGCTCTGGTTCAGTCCCCGCCTGCACAGGGGCGTGTCACTGACGTATGACTGACGTTTGAACGCCTCGGTTTCCACGCCTGACCAAAGCCGGAGTACAAAACAAACTTGGTGTACACCTTCATTAAGGTTGATTTTCTCCCGACTGGAGGGTCATACTGTTACAACATTCTCCTTAAATGGGGAGGAGGGTTTGGAGATCATGAGACCGTGTCCGAAATGTGCATCCATTGCTCAGAAAAATAAGGCTTTGACAAATTCTGGGAAATTCTTGGATTCTGCCTCAATGTTAAAAAGGGAGCCCGATCACTGCATAAATGGGGGATAGTGCCCCCCCCCCCTCGTGCGGGGCGTGTACTACTGCTACCCTATTTGCATACATTTCCGGGGACAGGAAATGACCTCTCAGGAAGTATCTTCGTAATCAACCATCTTTGCTGTAGCCTACAACTAAATTCGCAACAGTCAGCGGCCCATTGGTTAATTTTCCATACTGACACTGGACTGATCCAATAACACGTCTTTTCAGGCCCCACCCCTCCCATTTTGGACTAGACCAGGATTCTGTGAACGCATTGAAATGGTTAATCGAAGTAGCCTACATGTTGAAATTCTGGCAGTTGCTGGTAGTGCCAATTGGGCAAGAAATAACACCAATGTAGAAGCTTAAAAAATATATAATATTAAGACTAGCCTATTTTAGCAACAGGTTGAAGTTCACTGAATTTGAAAGTGGAGATGTGAGCAAGCTTACAGAGCTGTGGGACAGTGGAGTGAGCAACTGGTGGAGAGTGTAGCGTAGTTGAGGCTACATGCAACAAGAACTCAGTGATGGAGCAGGTGTGTGTGTGACATGCCATGCTGACGATGATGATTATGATGGCTTATTAATTGCAATTGGTAGTAATGATAACATAGTAAGGTCGTCGCCTACTGCACAATAACAAATAGCGCAACATACGTTTTCTAAATTAATGATTTGCAAACCTGGACAGCAAAAGTGTCAAATCGACGCTAATTGGTCAGATTGATCAGTTTCCGTCAGTCGCCCAAAATCCAACATCGACGACATGAGTGGTGGTTGGGTATCTCAAAGTAGTGTGTTGAAAGGGCTCAGAAGGGTTCCCTTGGTAAAGATGGGCTAAAAGGGTTCGCTTGGTAAAGATGGGCTAAAAGGGTTTCTCTTGGTAAAGATGGGCTAAAAGGGTTCACTTGGTAAAGATGGGCTAAAAGACTGCAGGCCGCTGACCATGTGTTGAGAGGCCAGATGTGACCTCGGCACATCATGACAAGGTACATGGACTGGACAGTCTGATTAGTAGGCTGAATAGGGCATGCCCAAAACTTGACCTCAATAGTTTTCTTTTTGTATCTGGCCTGCAACTTTGAGCAGGTTATTCATGCTTATTTGATTATTATAGATGAGTAAAATGTACTAGTTTATATTTTTATTGCTTATTCACTTACTGAAAACTCACTAACTTAGCTACAAATAATGCTAATCAAGTTGGCTGATCTTCCCATGACAATGATTCTCTTTTCTTAACTGTGAAAGTCAATTTGAGCAATATATCTAAATTCCCTAAAAATATGCAGTACTTGCTGAAATACATGAAGACGTTTGTATGATTGGAATTCGGCCAAGTCTGTATGTGTGTGTCTGTGTGTGTGTGTGTGTGTGTGTGTACCGGGCCTCCACCGCAGTGGAGCAGCCGTCTACGACTCCGGTGAGTCCAATAATGACCGCTTATTAAACTCAGAAGAGAGGGTAGGTATGGAGGCAACAGATGATGTTTGCATGATATATGCTTTCCGTCTGAAAACAGTGTTCTCAATATTCACAGCCTTGTAAAAACAGCACTTTGCTTCAATATCATGCTTAATTTCACGAATCCGATGTCCCGTTGGAGCCATTGGCGGATGATTCCAGAACAAGATATCCTGGCCCTCCCTGGTTGTAATCAAATTTGTCCATTTGCTTTAGTAGGGGTGCAGAGGCAGTCATTTGTTACTGTGTTAACTGCCCATGACATTTTTTATTTGGAAGTAGGAGAAATGATGGAAATGTATTACTGGAAAATTAGTCAACCCACAGGGATATCCACTGAATACAGTCTGTTAGGACAGAGTGAACATTTCAAGCTGTTTGCAAGTCCCAACTCTTTCATCACATAGCTCCTTAACACTAACCTGCAATAGAGAGGCAGAAAAACACAGCCTGCATGTGTACTGAAGTTGCAGCTACTGTGCAAATTGCCCTCAATTCACTTGGGGGTAAACTTGCTGTTGATCAGAGCCTGATAAGCATCTAAGACCATTCACGGAATGTCCGCGTCGCCATCAAAGGCTTGCGGCAGTGTTTGAACTTTGGCTCGCCTATCTTGCACTGGCCATAATCGGGAGAAGGCGCTGGAAAGAGCGGGAGCTGTAGCAGAAGACTGACCCCAAACAGCTGTTCCTCCTTCCTTACAGCGAATGCTCTCTGCATGCTCCGTAGGCATACCTCACGGCGCTTCGTATCTTTCAAGCATACGGACCAACGTGATCCTCTTCACCCATGACTCCTTCATGTAATTCATAACCCCAAATTCAAGGACATTTCCATTCACAGGCATAATTCAAAGCTATGTCAGTGACAAAGACCATACAGTACAAAAACAAAACCACGTAACATTTCCATACCACATTGCACGCCACTATCTTAAGCATTATTTACATTGGGTTATGTAGAATTACTGAGACGGGCTCCAGATTACATGCTTGATTAAGCGCTAATCTATAAGGTATCGGATCATATTTTGTTGTGCTAAGATCTAATTGCCATAGAATACACTTGCTCTGTCCCCAGGAATTTAGATACAATACAGAGATATGATTTCATCCAAAGTTCTGTACATGGTCACTTTTTCATGGAAAATAACTTGTCGCTTGTTGACTGAGTTGTCATTATTATCAGACCTTGTATTTATAATAGTCTGGTAGATAACCATGAATATCACACATTGTGAGACAACTTTTGCGCTGGCAAAAACACAGGATGAATAATAAAGTCTGATGACAAACCAGACTGCATGTAAACACAGACTGACCGCTCCGTAAATATGATCTTATCAAAACTAGGAAATGTTTTGTTTTAAGGCTGCATTACTCGGGGGTGCTGAGTTAGATCATTGCGTTACCTTGGGTTATTAGAGTCAGCATTGCCTTTTCTGTACAGTCTCTTTATTTGTGCAGCCTTTGTTTTTCTGTTTAGCTGCTACTTTTAGACTTCGTTTTTTAGAAGCGAGTCTATTCAGAGGCCGAAACAAAGGGCCTTCTCAATTAAAGGTAATATTGGGGAGCCGAGAGACGTTCTTATCTGTGCGTAGGAGGCGGCCGCAGATAGCCTACTCCAATGTTGACTGATGTCAGTGCAGGCGACAACTCAGGGACCGTGGCCCCTGTCGGTATCGCGGTCTTTGGCTTTTCGGAGACACTTCCTCAAGAATGATAAACATGAGCGAGATGTTTATTTAACAAACCGAAGCCCGATCCAGTGATCTGGGCCAGTCCAGCGAGCAGATGATCCATCAGCCCCCCAGGGCGGGAGCTGCCTAAAGCCAGGCCAAGGCCCTGCTGGGACACTGCCTCGCCTTCACAATGAGAGCACCGAGAGTTCAAAAAGGAAGTTGAAAACCCTTTTCTTCGTTGTTATTTTTCTTTTAAATCATGTCTTTGACCCGGCCTTGTGTGCAAGCCATGAATAATTCCATTTGCCTCCTTTTAGATGTCCTCCTGATTTCAGGCACAGATTCTCTTTTCTGTCTTCCTATCCAGGCGATTTCTGTGCACTTGAACAAGGTGGCAAGCCTCCACCTTGGTCGCATTCCCACTCCCTGGTCTCCCCCACTCTGCCAACACTGGCTTTAGGTCCTAGGCCTTTCTTTCCTTTCCTGCTCTTACTTTCTCACTGTTTCTCAAAATCTCTTCTCCAGCATACTTCAGTTCTCTCCCAGAAGGGTCTATTATTTATTTTGAGCTCTGGACCAGCATTCTTGACAGCAGTATGTGGCTGGCTGGCGTTGACGGAGTTTTTGATGTCTTTCCCCGCAAAGATTGTTTGACTGATAAACGTGTAATCCGTCAGGGTTATTGCGGAGTTTTGAGGGAAGCCCATTACGAGTGCTTTACGAGGCAATAAAAGACACTGAAAAGGCACCCCATTCCCTGTAAAGTGCACTGCTGTTAACGCTGTGATTCTCAGGATCTCCGCCTATCCCCACCACCAACAACCCCCTCTGAAATCCCCAAAGATAAATGAAATGAGCAATAACCTGGAGACAGAATCCATTAACAGGGGCTTCAGGGACTATTTAGTGCGCTGTTGCATTAGGAGAAACACCCCATATTAAAACAATCTTTTCGGGGATTGGTATTTTGTCTTTGGCTTTTACAGTTCAATTACTAAGGAGGACCTCTCAGAAAGTCTGACTTCCCAATTATTTGTGTTTTTATTGTGCATCTGTAGGCTGTCGATAATGGGTGCTGATTGCTTGTGTCATTAACCATTATTACACTTGCATTTAAGCAGTTGGGAGAGTCCTCAGATGTCGAGTGCCAAGCTTGTTCAGCAATGGCATGTTAATACGTATGACCCGCGCTGGCCAAATGAGACACATACTAAAACCTGCATGTCTGACCACGTATTACAGGGTTCCTACACATTTTGCGTTTCAAAATTCCATACCTTTTCCATACTTAAATTTCCAAACTTCTTGGTAGATTTTTCTGACCATCTTCTCGACATTGCGGCCACTTCTGGTTTGGGATAACTCGGTGAAAACAAAGGTATGGACAACTGAAGTGAATTAAATGACACTTAATATTTGTCCGTTTAGCTGGGTCATTTTTAGTTGTATCATAGTTGTATCTTGACGATGGGGACTGACAGTTAAACTACATAACAGTAGGAATGGTTCATTATGACCTGAGTGAAGTGATTAGTACTACAAATGCAATAGTCTGGAAACACAAATATTTCTCCATACCCTTGTTTTTCCATACTTATCCAGACCTGGAAATTACTAAAATCAAATTCCATACTTTTCCAAGTTTCCAATACTGCATAGGAACCCTGGTATTATAAAAGGGCTTTTTAGAAATGGTGCCATACTTTGATCTCAGCAATGTCTGAATAATAAAATGAAAAATACCTCATACATTAGACAGAACCCCTCCAAAACAGTTGAGACACTGTGTAAAAAGCAAACAAAAACAGAATGCCTAGTTTTTAAAAACATGTAGTGCAAAGGCAACATATCAATTATTTAAACAGAAGAATTTGATTGTTTTTGGAAAACATATGTTCATTTTGAATTTGGAGCCAGCAACACATCTCAAGAAAAAGTTGGGACAGGGGCATGTTGTGTTGGGGAAGTTACTTTTAAAAAGTAGTGTTTGCTCGTTACTCGTTACTTCTCAAAAAAGAAGATGCTCGTTACTTCTCAAACTCGTTACTTAGGTACCCTCTATGGAAAGTAACTTTTTACGTTACTCGTTACTTTTACGTTACTTTTATGTTGCTTGACTTTGGGCAGAACCCAATATCTGTTCCTAAATGCGAAGGCCTACATAAAGTTCTACTATGGAGGACATAACAGGTATTTCTTTTGTGCTCTTTATTATAAAAAATGCCACAAACAGAGCACTTGACAAGAAAACATTGGGTTTATAGGCTTCAACACCACCACTAAAGCCCTATAAAACAATATCAAATAACATAGTCTCGATACATCTTGGGCATATAGGTGAACACAAAATATATAAGGGCTTATTTTACAGGCGAGTTGAGTTAACGGTAGTGGACAAAATCAGGGCACAGTGTAGGCTACAACTAACACTCACATTCCTCCCTTTAGTTTCAACGAGTTTGACTGTAATGTAAACCTCCATCCCTAAGAAGTTAGCGTTGGCTGCGTCTCGCTTGCTATGATTGCTCTTCATTGCCACCAGCCTCCGTCACGTACTGTGTGGAGATATGATTGCAGTTCATGCTACCAGCCTCTGTCATGTAGGCTGCCGTGTGGAGTTCGTGCCTATTGCGCAAGCGCGCAGCTGAGAAAGCAGCGTCGCTGTCAAATCTGTCTCTGGGAAAAGTAACGTTGCGCCAATATGAAAAAGGAACTACGTTACGTTACCAAATTTTCAGTAGTAATGCGTTACACTACTTGAAAAAGTAGTTACGTTACTGTAACTCGTTACTTTGTAACACGTTACACACAACACTGTTGCATGACCACTTCTTTTAACAACATTCTCTTAACATTTGGGAACAGAGGAGACCAGTTGCTGAAGCTCTGAGAATGTCCCATTCTTGCCTGATATAGGATTTCAGCTGCTCAACAGTCTGGGGTCTTCTTAATCATGTTTTTCTTTCCATTATCCTCCAAATAACAGGTCTGGACTGCAGGCAGGCCCTTTTAGCACCTGGACTCTTCTACTGTGGAGCCATACTGTTGTAATATATGCAGAATGCAGTCTGGCATGGTTTTTTTTTGACATATTTAAGACCTTTCCAGAAATGGCAGCATATTCATAGACAATGGTTATTGGCGGTTTTTCAAAACCTATGTATTGATTTTTCATTAAAGAAGCATGTCTGTATTAATGCAGTGTCATCTGAAGATCACAGGCTAGCCGATATTGTTTTTCAGCCCTGTCCCATATGTACAAAGATCTCTGGATTCTCTGCATATTGGAGTGTTATATAGATGATGAAATCCCCAAATCGCCACACAGTTTCTTACAGAGTGATAAATACCTCTACATCTTTACTTCTGACTTCTACATCTTTACTTCTGAGAGACTCTGCCTCTCTGCTCTTTTCACACCCAATCATGGTGCCAGTTAAACTACTTCATTGTGAAATGTTCCTCCTTGTATTTTCTATACCATTACACACACTTTTCCAGATTTTTGAGGACCCTGTCCCAAACTTTTTGAGAAGTGTTGCTGGAATTATTCACAAAATTATTCTGTTTTATTTGACATTTTACAGAGCATCCCAACTTTTTTGGAAATGGGGTTGCACTTTTATATGTAGCATTTGGTGAGATATACTATACTATATTAAACATTTTAGATGATGCTTAAAAAAGAATGATCTATTGAAAAAGACTTGGAAGCAAAGTTTCTTTCAAATAGCCTGGAGCTGTGCCCCATAACTGCAAATTCTTTCATTTATGAATGTGGAAGATACTCCAGTTATACGCAATACGCAATAAGCAAAACAATCTATCCCTATCTACAGTATATCTCTCTCTCTCCCTCTCTCTCTCCCTCTCTCCCTTCTATATTTCCCCATCCCCCTCTCTATCTCTCTCTCCCCCCTCTCCCTGCCTGTCTATTTAATGATGGAGTAGAAAGTAGCTGATCTGTATTCACTGCAGCGTGTGGTTTCCACTGGATATCAGGTTAAGAGCCCTCCAACACTTCAAAGAGTAAGAGTTCACTGCATCCTTGCCAGACAATGGCTTCATTTAGGCTCAGCCATTTGGCATTAAACTAAACAGCCTCCCCCTGTTAAGTGCTTCTTTAGTGCTTGTGTTTCCAGGCCTGTGGTTGGACGCACTAAGGCTTTCAGTAAGCTTGAAAAAAAAAAAAAAAAACACGTCACTACATCATCCAGGCTTGGAGAGGGATCAGTTTTCTATGTATGTTAAATAAAGAAATCAGGTATTGACATTTTTGAAATACCAAAAACACCCCCTGTCCTGCACCCCCAGGACACAAACGTTTAACAAGATTACTGTCGTCTGACTCTGGATCTGTGTTAATTGAATGATCTTTTTATCTCTGTCTACCCTCCGGAGACTGTGGAGCAGGGGGCCGGTTGCCTCCTTCCTGTTGAGGTGGGGCATTCTTGAGCTCGGTACTTGACCTGCTGCCTTTTATCAACGTGGGTGGCACTGCACACATGTGCTCACATAAGGGGAAACTTACATCCATGCAAACCCACACTCATACACCAACTTTAACACTTCACACTAACACTCCATTCATTGCTTCAGTCAAAGAGGTTCGCAACAGCATGGTCAGATTTGAAATGTCAGATTTTACTTCCAGGGCTAATAGCTCAGTTTGAAATTTTCAGGGTTCGTTTTGGGACTACATGCTTTCAGAGTGCAATGTTGTGTTACTTGGCAATATGATTTGATATTTTTGATATTATATCATTAGACACAAAGTGCCTTGTGAAATGTTATCAAATTATTGGAATTCTCTCTCTCACTCTATCTCTCTAAAAAAGAATATGTAAGTCAACAAATCTTTCACATGTGACTGTTATGACAGTTCACAGACCATTTAAGTGTCTATTCCCTGATCAACATTCAGCAGATGTCTTGGTCCTAGTTGTGCATGAAGTATTTACAACTGCCAGTAACATGTTCATGCTGCTCGCGTTGAGCGCAGTGAAAGTGGAGAATGCTGTACATGCAGCCTCTCTGAGTAAACACCTCGGACGATTATATCAACAGTGCAATAACAGGCCACCCACACACAATAACGACATTAGTATTTTCATAATGTTATGGGCTGAGAGTGCGTTGAGTTTTACCTTTTGCAGCCACTGCGTGTTGTTGACCATGGCCGTCTCCAAGTGCTGCAGCTTCTGGCTGGACCACTCGGTGTCGGCCGGCAGTGGCGGGGCATCCCTCTGCACCACGTTCACGCCGCCATATTGGTCCCCCGAAGTCGCCTGGCAGCCCTCCACCTCGGGCAGGATGAAGGTGTAGCTGCACTGGCCCTGCTGGACGCGGTGGAGCTTACGCCGCCTCTCTCCTCCTCCTGCGCCGCCACCGCTGCGCCGGTGACCCCCGGCACCACCACCACCTCCTCCTCCTCCTCCACCCCCTCCCCTCTCGCCTCCCGCAGCCACCACCACACCGGCTGTCACCGTCACCGCCACCACCAGCCCCCACTTGAGTAGCACCAGTCTCATACCGTCCACTCAGCCACCTGCGGGGTTATGTTTGTGTGTGTGTGTGTGTGTGTGTGTGTGTGTGTCGTAGCACTGCCTGATCACTCACCCCCTGGTGAGCACGATGCTGCTGCTGCTGCTGCTCATGGCTCCAGAGGGGTCACACAAACGAAGAGAAGATGCTCAAGTCTCTTTTTGGATCCTTTGAGATTTAATTGTTAAAGCCTTTGCAATTGTCTTCACGGTCAGCTCGGCTGCTCGGACTCTTAGGAGAGTAGAATGTTTCCCCCGTAGGGTTCCGCTTCCTCTCAACTCTCCATGGCCCCCACTGCTACGTGAGAGAACAAGATGCAAGCACTGACCCCTGCGAAGCCACCGAGAGAGAAAGAGACAGCTGCTCCAAATTAATCTCTAAATTCTCAATCCCTCCAAACGTCAAAAAAGAGGTATACAGACAGAGAGAGGTGAGAGAAAAGGGGGGAGAGAGGAGAGAGAGAGAGAGAGAGAGGGAGAAATGTTTCCTTGCTATCCGTCTGCAGTGGCTCGAGTTTCAAAAGTGACCACAGTGAAACTGCTCTGCCCTCTTATCTGGGGGATTGGGGTGGGGGGTGGGGGGGGGGGTTGAGGAGCAGGAGGAGGACATGGGGAGGAGGAGGGGGAATCTGAGGGGAGTCTGAGGGAGGTCTGTTAGCACACTCCGGCTAACGTCTCCTCCTATCTTGCCCCTTCCCCGCACTCTGCTACAGTTCAGATAATGTTTCATGGCTCGTCTGTTCGCTCCCCGGTGTCTCCCTCCCTCCCTCCTCACCACAGCACCGGGCTGACACAGGCTGCTGTTTCTGCTGCTGTGGTGGAGGTGGAGGTGGTGGTGGGAGGGCTCAGGCAGACAGCTATCACACAGACACATGTACAACACACACTCTGTCTGACATCTGACAGGAGCAGAGACATTCATGCGCCTCAGGAATGCGTCAGCCTGTGTCTTGGTTCTAAATCCACATGTTTGACATTGAGTCGCCTCTGTGCTCTGAATGAACTCACACTGATGATCAGCTTGCTTTACTGCAGCTGGAAGGATACTTCTGATCGGTTTCTGAAGATAGACTATGGATTTAGTATCCTAAACAGTTTCAGTTTTCAGAACAGTTTACAGCTTTCAGAATCATTAGGGGGTAAATAATATCACCGTAGCACATAGCAGGTCAACTTATTTCATATTAAATATACTATAAATATATGTCAATACATGAAGTATATCAGTGTATATTTCTATAGCATACACACATGTACCTAATTATGCCATATTTGTTAGTATTTCAATGAAAATATCTGAACAGCTCATTTACAAAGGCTTTGAAGTTGGACTATTATCCTTCAACCACAACTTTAGAAACCACTAGAAGTAAATGTCCGTACTGCGTCCAGAATCTCTCTTTCTCCCGCTCTGATTCATTTCCTCCTATTCATGTGACTCCTTAATGCACTATGCCCTGTGCCCATTTGTTTGTTTTTACATAATGCTTATTTTCGGTTGGCTTGTGGTGTGGCTGCTCCCCTTGGGGAGGGGGGAGAATGGGGGGGTCACACTCAGAGGCTCTCTGCCCTTTGCTGAGATTATTCTCATGGGAATGCGAGGGGGAAGGCCAGTACACCAGCATTCTATTTTCACTTAAGTTCTGGAACCCTCATCCCTAACCCCCACACACACACACACCCAACATACACACATACACACCCAACACACACCACACACTTCCCCCCTCCCCCACATTTTGCAAGCAGAACTTTAAACTTTCAGCTTTCTTGTGGGAATATGAAGATATCTTTTGATTCGGGGATGTTTCGTGCAACCCCCACACACACACACACACACACACATCACATTTCAAATAAGTCAAGAGCAACAGCGCTCCTACGCTCCATTGCTGTGGTTCACATGAAGTGTTATGTAGGACTGATGTTCCAAAGGTTCTAATAAAAATGTGACACGGCACACGGCAGTTGCGGCCTCAGACTCGCTGGGGAGATTCTGTTGCACTGCACGGCATCCTGTGGGATCAAAGCGGCTGCACTGTAATACTGTATTGCCCTCACAGGAAACAAGCATCCACAGCAGCCTATTGATCCCAAGAGTGAGAGCCCAACACCTTCACAGGAACTACTTCCTGTTCTCCCTCGCTGTACTGACAGCTGACATCTTGACTTTGGTGGTTTATTTTTTTATTTTATGTCTTGTTTATTCTGTCTTGATTTTAGGATTATCTTATTTTGGACTTTTTAATAGCCCTTTGTGTATTTATCTATTTATTTTATTCATTCATTTATTCTATGTTTTATTTCTAGTTTTATGCGCATTGTAACCTTTTTTTTCCTGGCTTATGTCTTACTGTCATCTTAAACACCTCTATATCTACCCCCTTTTTAATTTAATTTTATTTGTCAATCTCCCTCCTTTGCTTTTATGTAAGATAGCCTTACCTGTGAAGCACTTTGGGTCAATGTTGTTTTAAATGTGCTATATAAATAAAGTGACCTGACTTGAATTACTCAAGATGGGCACCTTTTTCATGTCTGTCTCCCTAAATGTCTCAATTCAGCCAAAGACTTGTTGTTATTAAAGAAATAAATTACAGTGGAATCAAATATAGTGAGTTGATAGGAAGACCTTTTTTTAAATGGTGGACATGATTAACTTAGTTTACTGAATCCAGGTCAAAACAGGTCAACAGCTCACAAAGAATCTCTTTGAAACCAACAGAGACCAGCTATCGAAGGTCCCTCAAACATGACAAATGACTTTGGAGTATTGGATCGGACTGCAATGGCTAAACACATTGGCCAGGCGCCAGTCATTCATTATGCTATTTATTCCTGAATATTGTAATCACAGATTTGATAAACCTTTACTTTGGGAGATCGAGTCACCATGCTTGCGGTTGCCAAGTGTGATTCAAATTGAAATTATCCAGTGTGTTGTTGCGTTGCGTTCTGTATTGTTCTCAGGAGGTTGTCCTCAGCTGCGCTAGATTTCGCACCGCTGCGTTTAGAAATGAGCCTTTATCAACTTAATTGCACCAGTGGATTCTCGGCTCTTAATAGCCCAGGTCATCTATCAACACCAACACTTTGGGCTTCAAGTTTGTCAGTGCCAGGTTAGTTTCCATGTGAAAACATCTTCTGTGAGAGCATATGGGTTTAAGCAGAGATCTAGCGGGTCCACAAGGAAAGTTGTATTTGTTTTACGTTTTTAGGCCTTTGGCTTTGTGGATCAGAAATATATAATTTACATATAGTACATTTGACCACAACTATGTAAAAGTGCATTGTTAAATGTCTTTCTGTCAGTTCTCCATATTTCCCCCTCACAATCTTATCATTTTTTTGGCAAATTATACAAATGTCAAATCTTGCCTTTGGCTCTCCCACTTTGTCAGTTATCATTTTAACTGGTTTTGAGATATTTGAGTGAAAACATCAAAGTAAGAAGAATATTTATACTCTTCTATCGAAAACATTTTATGTCTAAGGCTCAAACCACCTGCGGGTGTTGTATTTCTTTCCTACTGTATTTTTCTTGTGGAAAGATATTCAAGATTCATTATTATAAAGAGAATAAAAATCTTGTGGATACACATTGAGAGCCAGTATCCACACCATTATGCTATATGTGCATAACATTATGATCATGCAGAGCTGAAACTTTCTATGTGAAAAGACCCTTAACCTACATACATTCAAACTTATTCAGTGGGAATATACTTTTATAGCAAATTGTGTCAGTGTTCACTCACTTTGAATTTAACCTATGGCAAAGTTTGAACTACGTCTAATATTACAACCCCAAAACAGAAAAAGTTGGGACGTTGTGTAAAATGTGAATAAAAGCATAATGTAATAATCTGGAAATTTCTTAAACTCATATTTAGTTGCAAAAAGGACACAGACAACATATAAAATGTGACTATTCCATGGAAAATATATGTTAATTTTGAATTTGATACCAGCAACGTTTCAAAAAAGGTTGGGACGGGGGCTAACAAAATGTTGGAAAAGTTGTTGTAATGATAAAGAAAACAAAAGGAGGAATGTTTCACAACTAATTAGGGGAACTGGCAACACGATTGGGTATTAAAAAAAGAGCATCCCAGAGAGGCAGGGTCTCTTAGAAGTAAAGATGTATAGGGGTATACATCACTTTGTAAACCTGTGTGCACAAATGAAGAAACAATGTCATTTTAATGCTTCTCAACATGAAATTGTGAATTATTTGGGGAGTTCATCACAGGACATAATATTATTAAAACATTCAGAGAATCCAGAGAGAGCTGAAAAACAAATTGGATGGCCATGGTCTTTTGGACCTCAGATGGCGTTGCATCAACACCAGACCTATTTTTTTTATTTGCACAATTTAATACTCAAATCAAAAACTGCAGCCAAAATTGTATTGAGACATGATACAGGAAATGCCACCATCTTATCTGGGCCTAAGCTTGTTTAAAATTGACTGAGGTAACATGGAAAAAGGTCCTGTGGTTAGACCAATCAAATTTTGCCATTCTTTTTGGAAATCATGGACTCATCTGGACTAAATAGGAGAAAGCCTATATCGAAGTATCCAACCCATTGTTTTAGTGCTCAGTTCAAAACAGTGTGGAGGAGCATTAGTGCCTACAGCATGGGAATCTTGCACATTTGGCAAAGCACAATCAATTCTGAATGATGTATACAGGTTTTGAGCAACATATACTGCCATCTAGGCAATGTCTTTTCCAGGGAAGACCTTGAATATTTCAGGAAAACAATGGCAAAATGAATAAAATGAATTCTGCACATATTTAAACAGTATTTCTCCATAGTAGTCTAGGTCAATTTTTAAAAGAAATTAACCCTGAAGGCAAATCATGTTAATTTTTGGCATACAACATTTTTAGGGGTTTTGAAGGGTGCTGAATTCAAATCTTCTGTATACCAGGCTCAAAAATGTCCCATAATGTGTGTAGGCATAATAAAACAATTAATGCACGTCTCTTGCCAAGAAAGCATGTTGGTGGCCCAAACACAACACACACTTCAATCATGGCCATCCAAATGTGGATGATCAGTTAGTGCCACAGCTACTATCTCTCACCAATTCCAAAAGCTTGTAAGGAGATCACCTCCTGTGGTTGCTTCAAGGGATGTCTAAGCCTGTGCTTCAGTTGCAGGAAAAGTGGCATGTTATGCATGGAGTCATGCAGCTGCATGCAGCACCTGTCAGAACACTGCTGGGAGGAGAGAGGATGAGGATGATTAGGATAGTCTAAGTGTGTAGCCTACCTCTTCATATCAAGAAGTTCAAAGAATTGAATAGAATAGAATTGGTTAATTACTAAATAAATAGGAAAATATGCATTATTAAATAAATAGTTAAAATACAGATAGATAGATAAATACAGGTGAATAATATAAATAGATAGTTAAAATATGGTTATCAACCATGCTTCTAAACATGTTTCAAGTAAATTCTTCAGAAAGCCATCAACCTGTTTCATGGTCCTCTTTTTTAATGAATTATTCATTATCTGAGACAACAATTTTAACCATGTACATTAATTTCAAGCATTTTCTTTAGTCTTGATCTTAAATATGAGCATGGCATTGAATTCCCTATATGTGAAAACCTATAAAAGCACATTACATTCAGGTTTTTACCTTGTACAGTCCAAAAGATAAGTGATTAATTCGATTTTGACCTGGCGGCGGCGGCCATATTGGATTTCTCCATTTTGGGGCATTATGGGACATTTTTGAGCCTGGCATACGGAAGATTTGAATTCAGCACCCTTCAAAACCTCTAAAAATGTTGTATGCCAAAAATGAACATGATTTGGCTTCGGGACTTTAAATAAGCACATTTTCCAAAATCCTGCCTAGTCTATTGATGAAGAGTCCAGGTGCTAAAATGGCCTATTTGCAGTCCAGATTTGTCAAATTATTTGCATAATGGAATGAAAAACATGACTAAGAATACCCCATACTGCTGAGCAACTGAAATCCTATCGGGCAGGAATGGGACAATATTTAATTCTCAGTCTAGCAAATGGTCTCCTCAGTTCCTCAACATTTATAGAATTTTCTTAAATGAAGAGGTGAAGCAACAGTGGTAAACATGCTCCTGTCCCAACTTTTTTTGAAACATGTTGCTGGCATCAAATTCAAAATCAACATATATTTTCCATGAAATAATTCAAATTTTAATTTTCAACATTTGATATGTTGTCTATGTCCTTTTTGCTTCTAAATATGGGTTTTTAAGAGACTTGTATATTATCACATTCTATTTTTATTTGCATTTTACACAACATTCCAACTTTTTCTGTTTTGGGGTTGTATAATGGAGTATAATGTTATCCTATCTGTTTGATGGCCAGTTCATTTTATTGTGGAGTTCATCTCCTGAAACAGATTGTTAAACTATTCTTAATGTATACATTGTATTAATAATTATTTGTGTAAAACATGCCCAATTCTGTTGTCCTGAAATGTAAATAAATAACCATGCCAGTGCTTTATTATATTAGAAATATGTCATGAGCCATGTCAAGAGTTGGAACTGAAAGTTCAAAAACTTCCAAGCAAGTTCCTTGTCCCTGAACCCAAGTCATAATATCAGTGTTGCCAACAGTAACCCACATTGTGTCACCATGCAAGACCGATGACAATCTAATGGATCTTAGAAACAGAACAGCTTTACCTTTGGGTCTAGATAAATGCCCCATCAATTATCTATGAAATTTACGCAAATATATATTTTGGAAAAGGGAGCGACTAAATGACTGCACTGGGTCACCCTTTCATCATCTCTCTGCCTGAGACCTTTAGCACTATCAGATGGGCCAGGCCTGAAAGGACATCTGTGCTCTAAAAGCTCTTTGTCTGCTTTGTGTCTTTACTTGTTTCTATGAAGTAAGAGTTCTTTTTCAGCTTGTGTTTGGGGGAAAAAAATCATTACATCTTCCAAACCTCATTACCTAACTCAATACCTCTCCAATGACCGTGACATGCTCAACACTTACTTAGCCATACAGAAAAATTGTGAAGCTACATATTTGAGAAGAATGCTTTTACAGGATTATATGTGAAGTATCATAAGATGGATGCTCTTTGTGGTGTCCTCCCTGCAGTGGGACGTGAAGATCTCTCCGTTTTGCCCCCTCTAAAGAATTTAAACCTACAGTGAAGATGGCTCTGGGTCAAGGCTTTTTTTTTCACCATGCAGATAAGTACAGAGGAGGTCAACTACCACTACACATCCACTCCACTCACTTCTACTAACAAATCCTGAGCTTGTACATTTCCTCTGCCATCCTCTAAGGGCTAACTAATGCTTCGGTTTGCACTACACAGCTGGCTGAGAACTCACTAAAGAAATCAATTGAAAGGCTGAAGGAATCATAAATGCCTTCCTTGTTCAAACACCTCAGAGGCAACAGTTACAAAGAAGCCTTGGGCGGTCCCCGGGGTCGGACCGAGGTCGTGAATCACCTCAACCAGGTGGGATTAGCGGCACGCTCTTTCAACACCGTCTGGGCCAGCACGGGGCAGCTGAGACGGGCGAAGAGAAGACGAGACCAGACGTGGGGGGTTGTGGGTTTTACGGTGAAGAGTGGGGCGAGTTGAACGTGCCCCTGACACATTAACGCGGGAGTGACTGTAGGAGGTCGCCAGGAGTTGCCGGCAGCAACTGACAGCTTTAAGATCCCAACGCAAACACTCAGCAGCACCAGCCCTGTGGCAGATCAGGGCTCTCATCTATCACATCCAGAGCTCACAATGATTCACTGCTCTGGACTTCTCCTCTGTTTAGATTGGAGCATTTTCTTTTTCTTTCTTTTTTTTTTTTTTTAAATCTAACAGCAGGTAGCCTACTTGATTACAAATCAGAGCTATCTTCTCAAAACCAGCAATCAACATGTTGTTGTTAAGACCCGTGGGCTCCTCTTAAGAAAATTAAAGCTTGCTTTGTGAAAATGGCTTCAGAATGCTGCCATATGCCCCTGCGGCTGCAGTTTCCAGCACTGAGTAAATCGTATCTTATCAGTGTTTTTTCTTACCAGAATGGAGCCTATTTCTGCCATATCAGCTTCAGCCGTAAATACTTGTTTTGTTGGTCTTGTTTCATTTGGAGCATACTGCATATGCTATATTTGTAAATGTAAAGTTCTGCCAACATGCAAAATCTGTTTTGAAACTAAATAAAGCAACTTCAAAGACTAGAGAAGTTATTAAAGCAAGAATTGGCCATTAGTCAAATCATTTTTTGACATGTTTGGATTATTGCGATTGCTACAATTATCCACCACTATAACTATAGCATTTTATGTTTCAAAATAAGCTTACATCTGCTAACAACTTTAGAAAACAAGTCCTGAAAATTAACACCATCATGTAATTACAATGGACCAACAAAGTTTCAAACTTTTCATTCTGGGTTATTCTTAAAATGGGATGAAAAGCATGAATGACAGTCCTCATCATTTCTTCTGAATAAATGATTGATGATCAATAATTGATGATGGTATCATTGCTGACATCATCCCAATGTCTATTTCTCTTAAGAATGGTAGAGTGTAGAGCAGAGTGTGGATGGAGATATGTCATCCATCCCTGTCAGCCATCAGCTGGGAAGCATACTTCAGAAGAGTTTTATTCCCAGGTTGCTACAATGGAGAGGGGCTCTTGACATACTTTCTCATTAAAATAAAAGGCAGTCACAAAGCTAAGCCTTATTAGAATCCTACACACACATACACACACACAGAGGGAGAGAAAGAGAGAGAGAGAGAGAGAGAGAGAGAGAGAGAGAGAGAGAGAGAGAGAGAGAGAGAGAGAGAGAGAGAGAGAGGAGGATTTCATCAGGGCAAGTCTGTGTGAACAAACTGCAGAGAGGCAAAGAAGACCCCCAGTGACAGGGCCTGGGATGAGAGGTCATCACCACAATCCAATCAGAGACAGGAAGAATGACCACTGCTCAGAGAGAGAGAGAGAGAGAGAGAGAGAGAGAGAGAGAAACGTACAATGAACAAGACCAGGAGAAGAGACAAAGACGGAGAGAGGGAGTGACTGGGGGAGAGAGAGAGAGACAGGGAGAGAGAGAGAGAGGAGAGAGAGAGAGAAAGAGAGAGATAACAATGTTCCACGTCCTGCGCTTAAGCAAATCAAAGCACACCATGGGCAATCCAGCAAAGGCTTGTTCAAGCCCCTCTCAGCTCATTGTGTGAGCAGATCAGAGTGCAGTTGTGCCGGCAAGCAATTATTCCAGTAAAGATGATTACAGTCCAATTCAAGCTGACCTGATTAAGATATACCAGAGAAACATTGCATGCATGTGTGTGTGTGTGTGTGTGTGTGTGTGTGTGTGTGTGCTTTCTCTGAAGGGGTCCTGAGTGTCCAGGGGTCTGTGTAGTGTAAGGGCTTCATCCATTAATCCTCCTACATGCTGGTTGCTTCCTGTAGCTAACGGCGGCGCTCTCAGGGGAACAGTAATTTATGGAAGTCTGTGCTATTGGTCCATGGGTTGTGTCTCCTAAAATGTGCTAAGCCCCACGAAGGGGCCACGCTGGATTAATGTTGTCCTGGGCACGACTGGAAGTCTCCTGGGAAGGGCTTCACACTTTGTATCTTTAAAAATGGTGTTGACTTTTTTGTGCCTTGTAACACAAGATCGACATGGGAGTGAAACAGATTTAATTTGTGGTTCTGAATTTACATTCTAGAGAGAGAGAGAGAGAGAGAGACCAAGGGAGAGAGAGAGACCGAGGGAGAGAGAGGGGGGATTTAGAGCACTTGTAATGAGGTATGGCCTGTGTATAACATGAAACAAATATGTGCAGTGTATAATCGCCTGCCATTCTTTAACATTCTGTAACTCTTAACACACCTTTTTAACACCACAATATTGGCCTAAGTGGGCCGTGAACCACATTTCTTTTTATGTATCCAAAATGATATACACTGCATAAAAATCATAGTACATATTATAATAGACAGCTCGAAGAAATCTGAAGCTCTGTACACTCACTTGAAACACTTGTTGACAGACATAACAGCTGGTTCTCACAATATATGTACAGTATGGGCTGCTATTGTATTTAGTGGAGCAAGTCTTTGCATGAAATTCTGATAACACACGATGGCAAGTATCTGGCCGTTGGCAGTTTCGGTGCTTTTGGGTGGACGGTTATCGTCATATATCTATCTATCCATTAATGACAGGAACCTCTGTGTGTATGTGTGTGTGTGTGTGTGTGTGTGTGTGTGTGTGTGTTTGTGTCACATATCTCTCGAACCATTCATCTGACTGATTTCAAACTTGTTACGTTTCTTGCTACAGGCACGACTGAGTGCAGTGAAAAGTTTGATGCTGTTTTGATGAAGAAATGCTACATACATTGTTAAATATCGAAGAAGCACAAGTTGACATTTGCCACTCTAGCCGCACTAGCCACTCCCCCTCTCACACAGCACATCATCACGTCTGACCTCAACAATATAGAGATTACAATTATTCTGCGGAGTTTGCAACAACACGCCTTCATAAACTGCCACTACACTTTCACTGTCTTTGGACTTTGGATAAACGGGGCAGCCATGGGGCAGCCGTGGCCTACTAGTTAGCGTTTCGGACTTGTAACTGGAGGGTTGCCGGTTCGAACCCCACCCAGTGGGCACGGCTGAAGTGCCCTTGAGCAAGGCACCTAACCCCTCACTGCTCCCCGAGCGCCGCTGTTGTTGCAGGCAGCTCACTGCGCCGGGATTAGTGTGTGCTTCACCTCACTGTGTGTTCACTGTGTGTTCACTGTGTGTTCACTGTGTGCTGAGTGTGTTTCACTAATTTACGGATTGGGATAAATGCAACCAAATTTCCCTCACGGGATCAAAAGAGTATATATACTTAAACAAATGACAACTGCACGGTCTCGAAGCATAGCAAGTGACAATTCCAACTGTCGATTTCAGAATGCCACATTCATGAAAAGCATTTAGAGATACTGTAGGCTAATCTGGCCACTTCAGCAACACACACTGAGAGGCAGAGTGTGATGTCACTTATACCAGGGACTGAAAATGGTGTTTGTCTTCTCTATCATCAAGTTCTTAAATTAGGCTGGACATAGCCAACACAAAGTAGCTGTTACTGTTAGGCCTATATAATTTTGATCTGTAAGTGATGCTTAATTATTGCAAGTTCATTAAAAGCATTATTGAATGCTTAGCTGGAATTATGTTTTTTTTCCCTACTACTATCATCCTATTTTTAAAGAAGGCCTACCTGCAGTCATGTAATTGGGCTACAGGTTTTCTACAGAAGTAGGCATGTTTTGAATAGACATTGCACTAGTACAAATAAATTACTAATATGGCAGGATACTGCATACAATACTGTTTTCATGAGTAGAGCCATACCTGCCACAGGTAATATGTTTTGGGTGCTAATACCGATGGAGACATATCAATAAACACCCGCTCTGTCTCCATTCACAGGAGTGGTGTGTCTTTCACTAAATAATGCACCAGGTCACTATCCAATTGCCTGAGTGTCCTGCTGTTTCCATTAATTTGCTTATTTTGGAGCTGATCTTCTGCCAGATAAGACTGACACCCCACTATTGTCTATTTGACTTCAATGTCTAGGCTCCATTCTGACCAAATCAGGCCACACCAGGGAACTGCACGAACTCACCTGAAACCGCAGGGCTCCTTTCATTGCAAGCTTTATATATATAGACCCGTGTTACTGAGGAGGTGGTTTATTTAAACTGAACTTTAATTTAATCTGTTTTCTCATTTTTGTAACTACAGGATATAGACTCGTCTTTCCTCTCATTTAAATATATGACACAGGGGCACCTGAGTAAACGCAGTGACGAATTTCCGAGTATAGTTCAGCAGACGTCTTCGGTCGTCCTTCATGTGTCCATGCTGCTCATGTGTGTAGGCCACACTCTTTGATTTCACGTCTGTCCAAGATAAAAAAAAAGTGTAAAAATCAATGTGAAGAATCCAGATATTTGGACAAGACGAAACTATCGACTGCACAAAACGAACCCAACGAAAGTCAATCGAAAATACCAACACACCAAATAGGCAATATCCGGAAACAGTAGGCTATAGTATGGGGAATCGTGCAATTTTAGGAACGGTTCATTTAGATTTTTGCAACTGGTGATTTTTTACTTGCTAGGACCCATCAAGATGGTGGACAATATATGCAGAAAAATAATATAAAGGCTTAAAGTGGTCAATTTTTTTTTTATAAATATACACATAATAAGGTAGACAAGTGAGATACAGACTATTTACAAAAGATGTATTGCATCATTTGCCAAGAAATTTGGAGAAAAAATGGGAAAAATAGAAAAACATTAACATTAACAAAACATTGTCACTCAAGTATTTATCCTTACCACTGTCACTGTCTTTTTAATATTGGTGCACATCTCCTCAGAGCCTTCACACCTGCAAAGTTGTGTGAATGGTAAGTTGTTACTCTTGCAAGAACACCATCTACTGCATTGGCTGGCAAGACAACAGCACTTCACAAGCTCCACAACAGCCTGTGGTGCTGGTGGAAGTTTTGACAGAACAGGAGCCCATTGCCCATCAACAAATCCCTCTCAGAATTTCAATTTCAACTTAATTTCACTTATAGAGCGTCAAAACATTACCCATGTCTCATGGCGCTTTACAGAGTGTTAAACATTCAGACAGAGCCAATGAGTAACAGGGGCGAGGAAAAACTCGCAAGAATTGGAGAAACATATCGGATGAAACCCTAAGCAGATCCACGACTCAAGGGCCTGACCCATCTGCCTGGGGTCAGTTACAGGACAGTAAGGTCTATATACAGAGAATAGAACATGGTATTTAAAGCCACCTGAGGTATATGTTACAAAGTGGTTAGATGGTTACATAACCAGTATGATAATGCATGAATCCTATTTAGTGTTAAGTTCAAATAGTCCAGTGTAGGGGATGAATTGTCCATAGGGATTAGGAGTTGTCATCGAGCAAGTAGTGGGTCTCTAGGCTGCGCGGGCAGGAATCCGAGCATGGGGACAGCAATAGGCGATGGTAGGACAATCATAGGGATGGGATTTCCCTAGTTTCGAAGTTCCACTGAAGGGCTTTAGCTGTTTGAAAACCATGTTTTGAGGAGCTGACACACACATTTCTCACATCCAGCTAACACGTCTGGAGATGGATGAGGACCTACTACAAGCCTACAAAGTGTGTTAATGACATCATCATGACTTGATTGACTTGAAACAGAAACCTTTCCTTTCCCACGGGATAAACAGTAAATGGCGGGACAAACGGTTGTCTTTCAATTTCCTGACAGGATATAGGATACCCGATAGGTCCACCGACTCTATATAACGATGTGATTGGCTGGACCAAAAGTTTGGTTTTTCCACCTCACAAGCCAACGGAGAGTTGCTAGACCCTGGCTAGAAATTACATTTGCTGCCACTAGGGTGCGTCAAGATTTCTAGGCTGAGATTATCTTTTGTCGACGTTCTCCAGTGCCCATGATAATGAGACTGTCTTTGTTGATGTCTGGTACCCTGCGAAGGGCAAGCACCAAGACATCTGTGTGACATGTGTAGATATGTGGGGTTTTGCCAAAATTACTTACTGCTACTGCCACCTTTGTGTGTTAACTGTGACTGGCAGTTTACATAGTTCAACAACTTTATGAGCAAGGTAGAGGACGAGGTTGGCTTTGGTTTCCTTCGATCCCAGAAAGCTTTAAAGTCTTTGATTGGTGTAGTCTTGTATTTTGTATCCCTTATCATGTGCTTTTTCCCATTGTATCGACCTGTCTCGTCCTGTCTTTCATGGAGTTTGTGATGGTATAGTTGTTAATTAATAAGTAGCCTATATGTCATTGTAGCCTCGTGCCTCACTTTCAACATTTTCAAAGAAGCATTCTGCCAGATCTTAGCAACAGTTTATGTCACTTTTCCTGACAACCATCTCCTGCACAACAGCCATGCCATCTATTAAGATGCTATCCAATGTGTGTGTTAATTGCACTGAGCTACTCTCTGTAGATTGTTCAGATGATGCTGTTTCTGAAACCAGTCACAATTCATGG
The DNA here is from genome assembly GCF_017589495.1 of Alosa alosa. NCBI lineage: Eukaryota > Metazoa > Chordata > Actinopteri > Clupeiformes > Clupeidae > Alosa > Alosa alosa. The sequence goes on from NC_063198.1 coordinate 7,865,130, forward strand.
ATGAAGGCAGACTTAGCTGTAGTGGGCAGCATTAGGCTTGCATATAATCAACAAATTCATTTGTTCCCACAATTTCCTGCAAGTCCTGTTAACAGAATTATTGAAGACCAAAGAGCTCATTGTGGACTTCAGGAAGTCTAAAGCTAGCACACACCCTCATTCTCATCAATGGGACTGAAGTGGAGTGTATCACCAGCTTCAGATTTCTGGGTGCCCACATCTCTGAGGACCTCTCTTGGACCCTCAACACCTCTACCCTGATAAAGAAGGCTTACCAGCGTCTCTTCTATCTGAGGAGGCTAAAGAAGGTCCACCGCCTCCTCAGATCATGGTGAACTTCTACCCCTGCACCATCAATCATATCCTTACCAACTGTGTCACAGTTTGGTATGGCAACTGCTCTGCCCACGACCGAAAAGCATTGCAGAGGGTGGTGAAAACTGCCCAACGCATCACTGGTTCCTCACTCCCCTCCATTGAGGCCATCCAGGGCAAGTGATGCTTGCATAAGGCGCACAGCAGGTTCAGAGGAAGCTTTCCTGCAGCTGAACTCTAGCTCTGCATCCTGGTGACAACCAACCTACAAAGCCACCCCTGCCCGATGCCTCCTTGCCTGTGTATGTTGAGGTGTCCACGACCATAGCAATCTTGACAGGGACAACAAGGAGGCAGACCCCCAATGTATGTTGTTTATACATTGTTCACATTACATAGCCATATTTATTCTGCTCTTATAAAGTAACTGCTAACATACACTGCACATATTTATATTGTATTGTATATCACATTGCACTTTTCTCCTTTTTGCACTTCTGGTTAGGATTTAAACCACATTTCATTGTCTTCATACTTGTACTCTGCAATGACAATGAAGTTGAATCTAATCTAATCTATTGTGGTGAGTGCAGAACATTACTTTAATTCAAATGATTATTAGGTTATGTGAAGGAAACTTTTAATCAGTCAATGTGTTTTTCCGGGTATGCCAATAAATAGCATAATGGTGGTTACACCAATCACTGGTTGATAATCATGACATCTCATGTCACCCATGGTCATATTTATTACCTAAGTCATTCAATTTGATTAGAAAATGTATGTATATAATGATACAGTAATACCTAACATATATCCATTTAAAATGTTTAAAAAGGCGATTATTTGCAATTTTTGCAATATATTTTGATATATCCGCCATCTTGGATTTTGGACCTGTGCAGTCCGGGAAAAAATTGGAAACAGGTAGTTTTGCTAACTATAGGGTCTGAAGAAGCCCTGCACTACTACATTAGAGGTCTGCACTCCCGTGGTAGACCCGCGGGTCCCGAAGCAAAAGAGTGCGGCGCGGGACAACTTTTGAAAGTTCTTTGCGGGAGCAGGCGGGATGAGAGAGGTGCGTTCGCGGATGCGGGACAAACCGATGATTCACTGCACTTCCGCAAATTAAATATGTGCATAAAATTAAATATGGAAATGATTAAAGTAGTGTTCATAACTATAGTTCAGCTGGATGTTCTGTTAAGCATCATTAAAAAAACAGGGTTTAAGCATAACTGACGGATAGCAGGCCTATTCACCTTATTCAGCCCTGCCCATTTTTTTAAATTCCACGTTGTCTTTAAACTTCCAGTCGGCTAGCTACGTCTAGTTAGCTTCATTGGGATAACACGGCAGAAGAGGATAGAGAGGCTAACTTACAGAACAGCCGCTCCAAAGTCAGTTTTTTCCTAACTTCAGATGGGAAAGCTGTATAACAGAAATGTCTTAAGTCACCAAAATCCTAAATAAACGTTCCTAACTTTAGGATGACCTATAATATATGATGCCAGTCATCTCGATAGAGCTCTGCTATCTCAATGTATCGCAATGGATGTACTGCTCAATCGGAAGTTCGGAGACAATGTGGGCAAAGCTAGCGCCCAGAGACGGATCATGGCTTGTGCCAAGTGTGCACGTGCACAGGGGCCCTCAGCCAATGGGGGCCCTCGGATTTAAAAAAAAAATTCCATGAATTTAGGCTAGATTATGCCCGGTGCTTCTGTCTGTTAATTTGCGGCACAACTGAATGATGTTATGGAACCGCGGACCAAAAGAAAAATAAACTAAATGTTCTTTAGATTCATAAGAAATACTTCTTAATTCATAAAATATAGAGGCATAACATTAGGTGGAAGTGGTAGGCTATGAGTGCTCATTCAATGTGTATGCGTGTTTGCGAAAGTGAAACTGACCCACTCGTGGGTAGGTGAATGAAGTGGATTCCTGCAATGTTCATGAAAACAGCATAGCGATTGGATAGCCTAATAAATCGCGACTTGTTGTAGGCCTAACAGTAGCTTATATCGTAGCAAATAGCCTATGGCGATGCCGATGACAGATAGGCCTACACTTATTTCACTCGTCTCGCTGAGTGAGCGCATAATGTGGGCTGTTGCGCAAAGAAATGAATTAGGGAGATAATCTGCATCTCCATTTACCAAACGCTATAGTTTTGCTAACATCTCCACTGTTAACGTGAAATATGTCTCCATGCAAGGTAGTGTCAAGCAGCCGTGAAGTGAAAACCTTATCATGCAGGTAGCCAATGTTCACGTCACTTGAGTCAGACAGAAAACGGGCCCTGCTTGCTCTGTTAAAGTTTGTATGCCCCTTCCAAACTGCGTTAAAAGGGTATATTTAACAGCCAGAATTTCGAAATTTTCCAGGGGGAGACACCCCCGAATCCCCCATAATATGATCAGCACCACCTCTCACAAAATACTATCAACGTCCCTGCTACCGGTCCGTCAGATATACACTCAGAATACAAGTTTTGTGAACTTTCGTTCATGGGGGGCCTTACAATAAAATAATTTATGTGTACATTTAGTGACCGTACACCAACAAGGATTCCCGGGACACTGAAAGACCTGGGTACACGAAACTTGGTGGGCATGTAACCCCACATGGATAGCATGGAACTATCGTTTTTTGTTTTGATCTGTAGCCCCCCCGCTGTACTGGACCCACCGAAAGGAGGGTAGGGCAGACACAGTTTTCTGTGAATATCTTGAGAACCATTTTGACCATTTTTTGACCATAACCATTTTTTTCCGTATGTTATCATACGTATGACACATACTCACACAGTAGACATATGTACGCATGCATGCACATGCACAAACACACATACGCAGGCAAACACACAAGCACGCACACACACACACACACACACACACACACACATAAACATAAACATGTACACGCACACATGCACACAATTCAAGAATTTCTCAGAATTATGAACAGGCAAGATGGGGGTGGGGTTGTATAAAATGAATTTTACATGTGAAATCTATGAACTAATCATGTTTTGGTACTTGTTGTCTAGCAGATACCAGTGAGAATTGAGTGTGTATAATGCAATTTAGTGAGACAGTTAGAATCATATAGGCCTTTCAGCGTGATTTATTTTTGTGGAAAAAATGTGCTGGACTGGGCGGCGGTCATATTTTGTACCGCTCTGCGGTACATCTAGTTTCAAATTTAATCAATGGCTTTTTCGGTTCTGGCACCCGACAGCACAGCAAGATGAGAACATGATAACCTTTAGCCTCCCGAATATGACTGTTTGTTTAGCTTCCCAGCTGAGGTGATGGTTTGTTTTGCCTCCAGTGAACGTAATGACGTAGGCTCAGAAGGTACCTATAGCCTATAGGCCTATTGTCGTTTACGTGGGTTCAATTTGTTCCTGCTGCTCATTGTCAAAACTCGAAATCGAAAGCATGACAGAGGAAGAGGGCAGACTAGGCCTAGGCCTACTTCAGTTGTTAGCCTACATTCAGAACCAAGAAACTGACATCTGGAGTCTTTCTCAGGTGTGTGTGCTCCTTTCGTGAGACAGAAAGAAAAACTGAATAGGCTCCTCCTGCATGCGGACTTTAGCGGGACTAAAAATGACACATTAATGCGGGCGGGAGCGGGACAGAATATTGCGGGAGCGGGCGGGCGCGGGACTGGAAAATCAGTCCTGCGCAGACCTCACCGGACCGCTGCCCGGTACCGGGCCGTAGCCTACAACATGAGTTTAAAAAAAATGCATGCAAACTAAACTAAATTTAATTCGCAATAATGTCACGTTTTTACATGGCATAGGCCTATATGCAGTTGTTTGATTGCACGCATGTTTGCATTTTGCAAGGTCTATTTTCTTACGTCTGTCCCGCCTTCAACACTTTTACATATTGCCTTCAGCGCTGCGCAGCCTCAGGTCAGCTCACTTCACTTGATCAGTTCTTGGCGAACGGTATGTCACACGAAGTTAGCTAAACTGCTAGAATGAGCAACAAAAAACAAGCAGTCACTGGCCAGAGTGTTTGAGTTGAGAGAGCCTCTGCAGAGATTCCTTACAGAAAAAAAGCTGCACATTTTAGTGATGAGGACTGGGTGTCAAAACTCGCTTACCTGTGTGACATATTCGGGTTGCTTAATGACCTCAACCTGTCAGGGGAGAATGACGACTTTCTTTAAACTGGCAGATAAAGTCGCTGCATTTAAAGGCAAGCTTTATTTGTGGGGACGACGAGTGGACCGGGGTGTATTTGATATGTTCCAAACAGTAGTGGGGGTTTTGGGAAAGACTGAGACAGGGCCCTTTCTCTCGCAGCTGGTGCGCGATCACCTTGTTGCGCTTTCAAATGAGTTTGAGCGTTACTTCCCATCCTCCAAGGAAACCTCTCTGGCGGGTTTTTGGATCAAAAACAAAGCAGAATATCCCAAGATAGCCGTAAAGCGCTGAAAACGTTGCTACCATTTCCCACCACCTATATGCGAGGCCGGGTTTTCGGCAATGACTGCAACTAAGACCAAATTGCGCAATCGACTGGACATTTCAAACACACTGAGGGTGTCACTGTCTTCCATCATTCCATAAGCAGTAGGGTGACAATTTTTCGGGACTCCCGCGGGTCACGGTATTCCCGCGGGGTTCCCGCAGTACGGGAGTAAATTTCACTGTTGGTAACGTGATTGGGACGGGACAGGAAATAATAAACGGGAGCTGGCGGGAAGCCAGAGATTAACTTAAAAAAAATGACGCCCAAAGTGGCGCCCAAAGACGTGAGACATTTCGTTTTAGAAAAGAGAACCAATTACAACCCATAATGGGGGCTTTCACGTGATCGGGATATGACGGGAGTATTTGTGCGGGCTCGGGATGGGACGGGAGTGAAAATTGATTCCCGTGTCACCCTCTATAAGCAGGGCTCCCACTGATTATATTCGTAATGCACGTTTAGTTCCCATGTTTTGTTCCCATATTTTGTTAAGCATGTTCACACTTATAGATGTAGCTTCAAGTTGTTCAATATTCATAGTTCATATTGTTCAATTTTTCATATTGTTCAAGTTCACGTTTTTCACATGTTTAAGAGATCGTTACCTTCACTGTTCATGGAGCTAGTTCTTTTCAAGTAATGCATGCACAACACATATGGAACATGGAACCCCCGAACAACCCCCGCCGGTCCGTGAAAAAAAAATAGGAATTAAACCGGTCCATGGTACATAAAAGGTTGGGGACCCCTGCTCTAGGCTACATGCATCCTTAGCAGAGACAGCCTCTCATTCCAATTCCATATGACACGGACCCACATCAGTTAGACTAAGATGATTCTGGTGTGTGTTTTGTCCTGTATTTATGTATAGATGCACAGGGGGCTTTAATTGATGACTAGAAGAGACGTGGTCCTTGGGCCATTGTTTTGCTGACCCACGGGTGACCTCCCTGATGCCTCTCCCTGTGTCTACAGTTTTTAATACACTCTAGGTAAATATTGACCCTTTTCTAGTCCAGGCAAAGGGTCAGCATGTCTGTTGTACAAGCAGAGCATCTCCCCTCGGGGAACGCAAGCCTACGCTTATTAGATTAACAACTCGCAATTTCAAAAGTGTTTGGCGCAAGCGTACTCAACGCTATGATGATTCAATACCTCAACGTGGATTCTCTCATCTGTCTTCGCATCCAGCCAGGGACACAGCAATATTTGTTATTGATTGAAGGTAGATACACTAAAAGACTCGATATAAAACTCACAGCCCAGAGCATCCACTTGCCGCGATAACTTGATGACATCAACACACTAGACTTTAGTGAAGTGTATGCTGCCACTCTGTGGAAACGAAGAGGAATGTGTTATGTCAGTGGCGCAGCATTGTTAAAGGTAGGCTACAGTACGTTTTTCATGTAAAAAAAATATTGAAAGACCTTTAGCAGTAATGATACCGTTATAAAAGCATGTTATTAAGGTAACACTATTCATATTACCAAACCACTGTCTTAAAGCTGATTGAAAGTCATGTTAAATGTTTAAATCAATTCAAACACTTATTTTATCGAGTAGATAAACAATAGTCACCCGCATCAGCATGGAACCCAAAACAATAATTCCCTCAAGCGTACATATACCAAAGGACACTACATACTGTAACAACAATTTGCCTCTACAAAAGTGGTAATGACTATTTTACTAAAGTTTCAGCGTTTTCTCATCAATGACATCATGTATGCCAGGCCACCATGTGGAGCTATAGGTAACTAAATGCATTTCTTTCAGGACCACCATTTCATTTTTTTTTTTCAATGCACAAAATGAAAACAGCATATTTTAATTGATTTAAGTAGCAAATTTACTATAAGGGACAATTGGTTAAACAAATGAAACAACAATTATTTAGAAAAAAAAACTTTGGACTGGCTTAGAAAGTAAATATTGCACTTCCAAAATCACAAAACATGCACTTTTTTGTTGTGTATTGGTCATATAGGTTTAGTCAGAGTTTAGCCCGGATTTTTTCTTTATTTTTTTTCTTTAGTGAATTTCTGTCAATGATTCCCGGGACACTGAAAGACCAGGCTGCATGAAACTTGGTGGGTATGTAACCCCACAAGGATGACACGAACCATTGTTTTTCGTTTTGATCCGTTGCCCACCGGCCACACCGGGCTCCCCGAAAGGAGGGTAGCCCAGACACAATTTTAGCGCCACCTAGTTAAAAATGAAAAAGCAAAAAGGAGGCATTGTAATCGCAGGTATCTTTGGCTGACATGTTCAAAACTCGAAGAGTGTAGGATCATTGAAGTGTAGGATCATTATGACACCCTCTCAATGCATGCCAAGTTTCGTGGAATTCCATTCATGGGGGGCCATATCAGCTACACACACACACACACACACACATACACATACACACACACACACACACACACACACATAAACACACACATGCATGAACACACATAAAGTACACATGTATGCACACACATGCACAAAGTACACATGCATGCACACACAGGCACGCACACACTCACAAGCACGCACACACACAGGCACGCACACATAAACACACACATAAAAACACACACACATGCAGGCAAGCAGGCACACACACACACACAGATAAACACACACACACACACGCATAAACACACACACACACACACACACCATTACCTCCCCACACACACTCACAAGTGAACCCACAGACACACACGCACACACAGAAGCACACATATACACAAAAACAAACACATACTGTACCATGCACACACTCATCTACATACACAAAAGTAGGGGGTGGAGTAGGAGATGGAGACAAATTGACAAGTGTGATTTATTTTTGCGGAGAGAATGTGCAGGACTGGGCGGCGGTCATATTTTGTACCGCTCTGCGGTATATCTAGTTTCTTTATGGCATAGATTCAATACACCATATACATTAAAGCTTTTTGGACAAATAAAACGTCAATATAGATCTATATGCTCCTCAGAGGAGATATGCAAGAGGAAAATCCCTTGTAATATAGTTGACATATGTAAGTCACTTTGGACAACAGTGTCTGCTAAATGAATACATGTAAATGTACATGTAAAATCAATTGTTTGAACAATACCTCTATAGAATTCTCAAGGTAACTGTATTTTTCATAATAACATATTACAGTACAATGGAGGGTATACTGCAATTAATATTCTGTTTCAGTGTCATCTTCTGCAGACTTCAGCCTATAATAAACAATCATAAAATAAACAGTAATTATCTCTAATATTATTTTGTTCTACGTCTGGTCATGGATTTGTTTTGGTTGATCACACACAAATGGAATATTCCTTACAAAAATGTTCTGGAATGGAAGTATCTTGAAGTGTCACAACTGCTCAATTCTAATTTAAATTCTTCAGCAAAAAGTAAATAATTAAAATGAAAAAAAGAACTCTAATGAGCATACCACATAATCTAACGGAGACCATTCTGAGTGCACATAAGACTCCATGCCACATTTCGACAGAGCTGGGTTATATCTTAGGGCAACTAAAAAAATCCACCTCAGAATGGATTGCAAATACCTAAATTCTTGAGTAGGAATAATAGAACTGCTTTTTTTTTATACATTTCAACCATAATGTCATTTTCATGAAGAACTTGCACATCAAGGAAAAAATACTGTGGTCAATGACAAAAGAACAGAACCCAAGGGTGCTGCCAAAGACGAGAAGATACTGAGATACAACTGAAACCACATTATGAGGAGTTTAAGATGTTGTCTGTTCTTCATCAAATGAGTGCAATGTCATATCGGTACACATGTCAGCATAGTTTTACAGACGCATATCTACAATATATGAATGCTTTATATTTTCTGACAAAAGTGCATTTGGGGTAGGTATTCCCAAATTGTCATTAAGCAGTACGCAATTACATGTTAATATGTGCCCGTAAGTAGAAAAATAAAAAGTATGTATTTTAATTACATAATGTATATCATGTGCTGTAATTCTAAAAGTTTTCATAGTCTTTAATCTAGCTATTTCTGACCAAAACATTATTGAGCTGCAATTATATTTAGCGGCAAACCCCCTTTTCTGAACTTTAACACAGTGTTCCTCTTATGAACACATTCACTCACATTTAAACATATATAACAAATATTCAAGACAAATCAATATATATATCATTTTTTCATAAAGCTAAAATCCCATGTCAGAATGCAGTTCCCAACAGCCTTCTCAGCGCTGGCAGCGCTGAGTGTTTATACTACAGGCAAACTTTACTGTGCAAAAAGTGGGTGCCCCTCGGTTCGTTTTGTCTTGGGCTGGTTCAGAGGGGAATCATCTGGGGTGTGTTCGAGTTCTCCACGTGACAGGGGGGTGCTCATCTGGGGTGTGTTCGAGTACTCCACGGGACTTCTGTTGTTGTTCTGTTACTTGGACGCCTCAGGTGTTTCTGTGCCTTCTTCCTCTCACCCCTTCTCCCACTCTCTCTTTTGTCTGTCAGAAAAGAGCGACAAAATCAAACAAAGGTACTTGAATATGCCCAGCTAAATGCATATTTCACTACACAACCTTCGTAGAGGGGGGCGGTGGTAGTGTCTGTGGCAAGGTGGCAGGGTGGAAAGGTGGCGGGGTGGGGGGTAAGAAACTGGGCTTCCGATCAGAAGCCAATAAGTCGTGGGTTCTATTCCTGGCTGCCACCGTTGTTCCCCTGAGCAAGGCACTTAACCCCCCAGTTGCCAAAGGGGGTCAGTCCCTTAAATTGGTCTCTGTAAGATCTCTTTGGATAAGCGTGTCAGCTCAATGCATTTAAATAAATCAAATGTTATGAGAACTAAGACACATTAAACACTAGCTGATGCACAGAACTGAGTAACTCCACCTAGATATGCCTCGTCTTTTCAGTTCACATTGCCCCGGGCTGGTAAGATAATCTATCCAGTTTACTCCAAACCAAAAGAAGTCTTTAAGGCCTCAGCCTTTTCAGGCTTTGACAGGTTATGCTTTAACCAAAGCACCTTTTAAATGAAGGCATGCGAGTAAAGCCGCTCTTGCACAAACATTCCCAAACATTTTCTCTACATGTGACCTACCAGCGCTCCTTCCAAATATGGTTTGAGGTCTAGCCATAACTCAATCAGATTCCATGGCACAAATCAATTACAGCTGAAGCGAGCTTCACCTTAAAAAAAGATAGCTTTCTTGGGCACTGGCATGTCAACCCGTTAAAGCCAAATGCATTTCAGCTTAAATGCTTTCAGTTTGACATGCAGTTTGAAATTGACAGCAGACCTATTCGTGGGTGGCATTCTCTATCTGAGGAGTAGGGAAACAACACAAGGAAACAAGAGCCAGAATAAAGCACAGCAAACTCTCCGTAGGAGACGGAGGGGAGGAGTATTCATTTCTCATCTTTTCCTCTTTAAAAAAAACCCCATAAAGAACATAATCTGTGTTTGTCTTTTTAAGGAGCCACAAGGTTATCATACAAATTAAATAAACTCTAATTGAGAGCAGAGGGGGCTGTGGAATTAAATGGACGTAGAGGGCTGCTGTTCCTGCCCTGAGTGTGCCTCAGATATAGGACTACCTGAAGTCAGCTCTTGGGACTCTGGATTGTTCTGGAAGTCACAACCCTGAAACCCAACCCCTGACCCTGACACGTACTAAGGAGTATGCATAATATACTGAAACTTACAAGACACAACACACAAGCATCTACATGTATTCATTTAGCAGACACTGTTATCCAAAGTAAATACACAGGTCAACTATATTACAAGTGATTTCATTGCCCTTGAGCCATCAAGGGCACAACGGTGGAAGTTGGGAATTGAACCCACAACTTTTCAGGCTACTGCACGCTAGCCCAGCTCCTTAACCACTACACTACCACAAACTCATCCATCTACTAAGCCTACAACCACAAGGATGGAGGAGCTGAATAAGGCTACACAAAGCAAAAGGCTCAGAGTGGCAGGAAGGGGGACAAAATGGTGTTCTTCATCTGAAAACATGCAGTAGCTTATGCAATGTGTTGGTATGGTGGGTAACCTCATTCCTTGTTTGCACATGAAGTCCAGTGTGCAGTGATCACTCCAGTGTCATTACAGTGAACAGAATTTCATATAATAGTGGCATTATAATTCTGCTAGTTTAGTGGATTCATTTGGTATGGTTTGACATGTGCACAATGTTTTTAAGATACTAGATGATAAGCAAAAATGGTGTTTGAAAGCAGAAACAAATCAAATCAAATAAAATATAATAAAATATATAAAACATTTAAAGCAACACTTTAGAAGCATAAACATATCCTACTTTGCACACTTCAAATAGATTACTCCTGTATTAGTCTGTCCTCAAATCATTTGCATGTGTATTTTGCATATATTAAAAAAAAAGTGAGTTGGGTATTATGTACAGCAACCATGTCAACTTTGTAGTAAAACTAATAGGACCGTCTATTAGCTAATCAACCAGAAATGGCTATCTAACTCTTATTATGTGCAGTATTTTCACATTGGAGAGCCTTTATTAAATGTTCCATTATGTTGCCATTTGTAGGATACAAGGTATCACCGATTCAATGCTAATGGAGTGGGATGCTGCCAGAAAGTGGAGTAGTCTATTTGTCTGGTGAGATTCAGGACATATGTTAGGATTTGAGCTGTTTTGAAAAGGGGGAACCGTTTATTCCACATGCTTTTCATTTGAATTGAATGTTTTGGTCACTGTAATTTCCTTATTTAAAATCAGTGTTTTAATCTTGTTATTAGAGAAGTCTGGTTGGAGGCCGCTCTTGGATCCCCGCTTAAACAGATTGTGCTCCCCTAGCAACAGAAGTAAAGTCAATCCATGGCTATCATACAGTTCACTCTTGTTTGTAGACAGACAGTTAAAATCAATTACATCAATTGAAAAACAAGACATGTATCGTTTTGGACCAGGACCTGCAGAGTTAAAAGGTACCGCATACGCCACCTAATAAGAAAAATCGTACAGTCTTTAACTGATTTAACTTATTTCCTCTGATGGCATGTGTGCTTGGACTACCTGAAAAAAAAAAAGGAAAACAATTGGAAAGGGGCTAAGGAGCTGCGACCGCATAACATGGCGAGAACTTGCGCTGCAACAGAAACTGAATCAGATACTCATCTTCCCTTATTACATGGTCGTGTACCAGTTTTTGAAAGTTACTGGCCTGCTGCTGGGACCAGCGTTCTGCACGGTCTTTTCATCTACACAAATAAATCTGTCAACAAATACTAAAACTAAACAATACATCTTTCATCGCCCGTGCGGGTCTCCCTACATATGCATCCCACTGAAGAGGTCTTAGGAGAGTGAAACTTTTTAAAACCCATCCTGATTGATTACTTAATTGGATGTTGACATGGAGCTTGGCAACTTACGCCACAGTGTAAAACGCATCGCACTGGCGAGCTGCTAAAAACAGCACAGAGCTCTGCACCGTCCTAATGGGATAGTGCTGCTGAGTGTGGTCGTAACGAGGGCCAGAGACGCCAGCTTTCTGGCTCATACCTCATACACATCTAAGTATTTTTATCGCCTGACTTTTATTTCAAAGCGTTGTAAAAATGTCAACCAAAGATAAAATATGTTTTACTGTCCTTGGTAATGTCAAAATGTTATGAGGATTTCGGTGGAATACAACTGGCTTTGATAAAATAACTGTAACACAAGCCATATTATAATAAGAAGAAAACATGTGCTGTGCATGATGCATATGTTAAATACCATTAAGTCACTGAGAAAATGACTGACGTAAATCCAAGCAAATTATATTAATGTCGTTCCTCCATATTTATGTTGTGGATGCATACTGCATAACTGCACATATTATTAACAGTAGATGACTATCTGACACAAGTTACTAAATCACTAAAAAGATTATACTAGTTTTTCAATTTTCTATTCATCTGGACACATTTTGCCATATAACAGAACTATATTATAATCAGTGCATCTTTTTATATAAAAATATAACAATAAGGGTACATCCGTATGCAATTATGGATTGACAGCTGTTGAGCTTACCGCAATGATAAAAAAAACAGTAACAGTCAGTAAGTGCCTTTTAACCATGTTCATCATGGTAACAATATAAGCTGTTGACTTTTCAGTTTCTTAATTCATTTAATTATGCTGCTACTTATTGACTGATATTGTTTGGTTTACTTACTAATATGAACCCCCCTTTTTCCCCTTTTTCCATAAGATCGTCAATAGATTCACTTCTAACCCATAAGACATAAAACCATGTGCATGTCTTCGTCTCAGATCACACCTGCTTAGAGATGTGAGGTAAATCTTGCAATGCCACATCTTACTTTGTATTAAGGCCATGGCTTTGAGACAAATGTGGCATTGAATGTCATATAATGTCGTACATTTACCATAAAAAAATGCAAGAAAAAAATCACAAATTTATGGGAAAATAATACTTGGATATTCTCAGACATTATAATAGTGTTTTTTTCTGTCAAGGAATCACAGAAGGAATCACTTCACATAGTAACCACCCACCTAGTATCTCCGTTTATTTTCATTTCACTGAAATACTAGTCTGGCACGTGACAATACACTAACGTTTCCCTCAGCCACCAGGGTGGCTAGCCAATTAGCGATGAGAGGAGATGACGTTATATATATACACACGACTGTTTGGTTGAATTTCCTATTCTCATGCATTGTTTAGAATGTACAATAATCGTAGGTTATTTGTACACCTATGAAGTAGCTCCAGTTTTTTGCCCGTATCCCACTTGTATATTAATTCTCCAAACTCGTTGTGAAGTATATATACCTTCTGCTGATGCAGTTCTATCTGCAGTATGCAGTTCTGCACACATGCCAGCGCTCTCCAGTCCCTGCTGATGTCTAGTTGTACAGGACAGCCTGTCTCAGGACAGGCTCTGACACAGGAAAAGGCATTGTGCAAAAAATAGTGTGGGATGTAGGGATACCAGATAGCGGTTAGTTATATTTTTGATCAAACATGTAATTACTGAATGGTCTTAAAAGTCGTACAAGAGATGACACATAGACATAAAGAATAAATCAAACAAAAAAATAAATAAATAAATAAATAAATAAATAAATAAAACTTTAGATATGTCCACAAACTCTTTTGGGAAAGATGCACAAAAAACAGACAATTCTAAAAAGACCCGACAATTTATACTATTATATATACATACATATATGTAAACTGACAAACAAAAGAAAAAAGAAATGTTTGTCTCCTATCCCATCAGTTCCTTTGTCAATCACTGCCCAGAAAGCTTGGGTTACCCCATCATCTGAAAGCAATAAGGATGGATATGAAAATTATCAAAAGGGACATAAAGTAATCTGGGCGAGCTGAGAGGAATGCCAGAGAATGCCATGTGGATTTTTCCTCACAGATGGGTGTTATTAGGGACTGCTGATGGCTGCTCCAAGTCGGAGTGAAGGAGATCATGTTTCTCTCTCTTATAATGCCACTGGACATCGGATCTGCCAATGATAATGATAATTGCAGCAAACAAATGATTTCCAGCGTAGCATCAAGTGGAAAAAAAACGAAAGCCGCTTAAACAGAAAATATCTCTGGCTTGACTACGGGAGGAAGCCGTTGTGCATTCCGATGTTTACTGTTTTTTGTTTTTTTCCATGTCATGTGCAAACCATGGAACGACAAACAGCTACTATGGGTATTGTTTTCGAGTAAATAACATCTAAACCAGGATATGCAACATAATTTAAAAATGATGGTTCTAAAACAGAAGTCTGGAGAGGGGCAATCTCAATTGTACTAAATAGTCAGAAACAAGACATATCTAGTTATCACAGTTTGCTTTGTTTGTTAACAAGTGGCTTTTTGTAAACTCTTCTTCAGTGATACCCAACACGCAAAAGTAATGCCTGTCTTGTCTGTCTATGTTCACGTTTTCGATACTTTAGGACCTGAATAAAACTTCACATCTCCACTTACAGTATATTTCCAGTATCTTCAATAGCAAGCACATGTTGTTTTGATTTCTAGTAGAAGGCTAATTATGGTACAATAGTGCTCTAGGTGAACTCTGTACAAATTGATGTGTTCACTTTCCAAGACAGTAACCGTCCGACCCAAGAACACACTGAAGCTGTGCATGTGGGTGGGAGAGATCATAGACTAAACGTCTGTTGGGGTTTGATTCCAGTTTGTGGCCAAGATGAAAGGAGAACAGGTCAGTCAGGCACTTCCACACCACTACCCCATTCGCACCAATACCCAGCTCACCTTTAGGACACCTCTTCTTCATGCGACACCTCCTGCTCTCCTTGGAGGGGGGGCAGAGTGAGGACAGCTCTTCAGGCACTTTCCAGGACAGCACACGGGTCCTCGTTTGATGGCCCCATCGGACCCCGCAGCTCAGTCCGTTGTGCTGACAGAGACTCCACTCGCCCCAGTACCCGAAGGGGCTGAACAGGCAACCCTCTTGAAAACAACAAGAGTTTATATCAGACTGCTGTAGTCTGTAGGGTAAATATGAACAGAAACCTCACATGCCCACCCCTCAATGTGGAAAAGATCCTTTGAAAAACGAGGGGCTGGGGTGGGGGAACCAATTTTCCACAATCAATTAATTAACACTTGTTTAGGAACAGAAGATTACAATTTCAGCCATGCGTGTTCACTGGTATCTGTCACCGACACTTGTATGTATGCTATGGGTGCTGTTTCTAATCTCCACAGGCTGTGCTCAAGCAGTCAGCTAACATGCTGTGTGAACAAATGAGTGAAAAAGCTAAGCACCAAGCCTATACACTATAATCTGGTCTCATATTGCTATGTACATACAAGAAAACATCTTGACCTAATAAACGCAATTCAACATAGGCCTACAGTCTGGTTACTTAAAGGGACACCAGGCAACGTTTTCATGTTAATTACTCATCTTCGTAAGTCATATGGTTAAAAGACTCACTACAGGGCGAATGAAGACTCTTTCGACCGCCCCTATGCCTGTAGGAAGAATATCCCGCTTGCAAGTTCAGTGTATCGTACCCGCCGATCGAAGCAGGATCAGTTTACATCCTGCATCCATAGCACTAGCTAGCGAACGCTAGCGATTGTTGCAAACGTGTGTATAATGGCAGAGCCGTCAAAGAAGCAGCGAAAAAACCCTTGACGGAAGATGCAAAGAAAAGGAAAAGAGCTTCAGACCGAGCGAGGGGGAGTTTCGTAGAGAAAAAGCATCAGGCTTGCCTGGTGTCCCTTTAAAGTATACTGTTCAGCAGGATACTGTTTCCGACGCCTCTGTTAGGCTATATTCAGGAGGCCAAAAGGTAGTACATAATATATAGTCCTATAGTATTGACAGATGCAGTAGTAATTCCTAGCTAAGGTCTTCTCTGCACTGTAGCAGTTATTCTCTTGCTGTAAGTCACTTTGGATAAAAGTCTCTGGTAAATGAATAATTGTATGTATGTAAATGTATGTGGGCTTTATGAGGAACCACTCACTAGTTTATAAGCCATTTTAACCATGTCTTCTCTATCCTCAATTCAACAAAGTATGTATAGAACCCCCAATAATATATGTGAACCCCCAATAATATATGTAAATGTCTGTGTCAAATGTCTATGGTATATGAAATATGTATGTCTGTTTGTGTCATCCCTATGTCTGTGACCATGTATGTGCCATCCTGTGCTTGTGACCATGTAGGATGAAAAGCGGTATGGAATATGGGAAAAAGAATTTCCTTAAGGGGGCAACTAACTAACTAACTAACTAACTAAAGTATTTTGTCCCATGGAAATGATAGCTTAGGCGAAAGGTCTACCAGGAAGACTCATGGTTTCTATCATCCATTCATTCATGACCATGGCTCAAGTGGCTCATGCCTGTGTAGCATCTGATTCACCTCTCTGCTGCTTTCAACACACAAACTCTGAAGTTGGGTCATGAATGGGGACCTATGCCAAACACTGCTTACTGTTCCTGCGACTGCCATCTTTATCTCCGATTGTTATCTTCATTTCTGTAGGCTATATCTTATTTATATTATAGTAGTATTTTACTACTATTTATTAAAATAGTATAGCATTTATTACATGATTATTTCCCAACTTTGATATTAAAATAAAAATAAAATAAAAGTAATAATCCAACATTTCATTACTGAGTAACTTCACTGCTTTGATAGATAGCTAGCAGACACTTATAATATATGTACAGACCAAACATAAGGCCTGATTACAGCTGTAAAGGCATAATGCAAAGGCAAAAGAGACTTCTACACAAGCTTGGGTGATAGATCAAAACTGTCAAACTTTGATGTAGTCTTCTTCAGTTTCATGGCAAGGAAATTATATTTTAAGACTGAGGGGTCTTAACTTCACAAAAAAGTCAGTGTTTGAGGCATTGTAGTTCAAGTTCACAACTCCACCATCAAGACACCCTTCAACTGCCATTATGGCAAACTACACTTGCAAAACACTTGACAAATGGCAAGCATATCTGGTGCTGTATATTAGACGTTTGTGATGTACGTGTGAAACTTACCAAACATGGCTATGGATATATCCCTTTGCAGACCGCACGTTCTAATTTCGGTACCCCAGTACCGATGACGTTCAGTCTAATAACTCTGCCATACCCCAACCAATTTTATCAATGAAAACTTCCTCAAAAACGTCACATCATAGGCTTTCTGGCGAAATGATTAGTTAAGGGATTTGTGGCGCGAATTACTTTTACTACGTGAAGGAAAAATCAAGAGTTGACGTCTCCCTCCACTAGAGGAAAAACAGCAGGAAGCACTATGCATCGTTGATCTTCACGTCGTCCAAAGGAGAAACTACTGGATCATCTGAGGTAAAAACAAGTCTTTTTATGTTATTACTACTTGTTATCCATGTTATTACTTCAAAATCGTTTTTAAAAGTTATTTTTCCTGGTAATTACACCTTGTATGCATGGCCGTAACATAATGCGTGTGTGTGCTCACTTCAGCTGATATGACAGCTTGTATTTTAGCACACCGTAATCTTTAGTAAACTCATTATTTTCAGTCATTTTTAGGGGTTACTATATGTCAACCAAGATTACAGACCTACTAGGACTGAAACTTTAACGATTTGTTCTATTTTGAACGATTGCTTGCTTGTCATCTGATGATACAGAAAACTAGCTAAGTTAGGTAACGTTAGCATCAGGAGAGGCTGCAACATGTCCTGACGCGAAGTCGCGATAAAGTTCACTCCCCTGCTTCATGACTGGCAACTTTATGTCAAGTACACCTAATCGGTATTTTATTGTCAAATAAACCTTTCATTCCTTCGTAATATGTATAGCACAATTTACAGTTGTTTGTAGCCAAGTTGCTTAGCTTACTTAGATAGAAACATCTGACATGAATGACAACGTTAATGTTATGTTACCGACGTGAGTGTGTTGATCACCGATGGTGTAACGTAAGGATTTTATTCATTGACTGCTGTTTTCATCAATACATGACTGAAGATTTGTTAGAAATGTGTCTTAGTATTGTTTAACTTTTAGGCTGTAAGGTTGGCTGCTACGATTATGAGGTTTTTGGTTGGCTAACTATGATGGGAGCTCATACACCCAAGCCTACTCGTCGACATACCATTTTCTAAGGGGGTGTTTTGTCTTTACGCAACTGCAGTAGCCTATGTACGGTGTGTATGTGTATGCATACGCTGTTTAGATGTTTTCTGTCATATCTCCTGACTCATGTTCATGAATCAATGTTTGCTTGTAAGCTGGTATGCTATGTATAGTTTAGCCAAGGCAATAACACTTATAGTGAGCTCTGAGACTAATGTTACCTCTCCAAGCAATATTGGAGTCCTTTAGTGACAAAAATAATTTTAGTGAAAAGAGTCATGGTTGGTGGTGATTAAGATTATGTGGAAGTAATGTAAAATAAAACTAAACAACCTATTCACTATCAGACCTGTGATTTTTTGTTATTTTAGATGGAGGGAGAGAAAGCGTGCAACTGAGGTGAAAGCAGCCGACTGCTGATGGCAAACATGACCCCAAGGACCACGATGGCACGATGGCATGGACGGGTAGTTTCTGGATGAAGAGGAAGACAATGATGTGCTAGAGGAGGAGAGTAATCTCCCATCATCCTCAGATGGGAAAGCATGTTTGTGTGTGTGTGTGTGTGTGTGTGTGTTGTGTGTGTGTGTGTGATTTAGCCCCAAGTATGCACATTTCTGGGAGTGTCTAAGAGTGTTGCTTATAACAATAATGACAGGGATTATAGTGATAATAGTTTGCTTAGATTTGTAATTAAATTTCTAATTTTCTTATCTGACAATTTCTTTATTTTGAGCTTGGTCAAGTCCCATGTCAGGTAGAAAGCATACACTTTGCCTATCCTTCTAACACAGACAGGGACACCAACTCCAGTAGCATTTACACCTCATCGTCTGCTAGGCTTAGATGGACACACACACACACACTAACGCCGCATTCACACCAGATCTGTGGTGTGTGTCTTGTCACAGCTGTGGCGTGTGTGTGTGTGGCGTTAGTGTATCACCTTATGTGTAGGGCAAATGATATCGATAATTATATATTGTATCGAAATATATGCTGTATGGTTGTTAAATGTATTGAATTTCTTCTAATGTTTTAATTGTTTATATGTGTGAATGTGAATTGATGCTTTGTTATGCTATAATATGAATTGATGCTTTGTTCATCACGTTAAAGTATTTTGTTGATCTTTGTTATACTGTTGTCTTGTCATTCTTGTAGTTCTAATAGTTACTGCTTGTTTGTAAACATATGTTTATGTTATTTACCTGAAGTTGTTGTTCCTGATTATTTAATGAAATTGTTAAAGACTTATCTAAATAAAATTATTTATTTCCTCTTTCGTAAAGCCTAACACATGTGTAACACATCTTATTCTTGTTTTCATAGTAGAATGAAGCACACGGAGAAGCAGTTACCACCTGCCTAGTCTTTATTTCAGCCTTTATCTTTCCTCCCCACAATTGATTTTGCCTCCTCAGAGTACAGTAAGACATCCTATATTTAGCTATGCATCTTGTTTTTATGGTAAAACATCTTATATTTGTTACATGACCATTATATCTGTGTATTTTTGGTCAGATGTCAAACCAGGAAAGGAAAACATCCTACTCCTTAAAAATTCTACTTGTTACTGCGACTTGCAGTTATGAGTAAATTAATCATAACTTCTGAACCAAAGGTGATAAATTGATTCTGTTTTTTTCACTGAGGAGAACACAACACTGTCTATCTTTCACACACTATATCTACAATAGACATTAGGTGAAAAGTAAGATTCATCTTGACAAATTGATATTTTCGTGTTTTTTGATGTTGAATTTTGAAGGTATTGTTTAAAAACAATGTGTGTTACCCTCAAACTTATTAACTATGATATGTACCATTTTAAGGGGCTAGTTCTCCTGATTACAATGGTGGGTATATCTTATCTCTGTCATGTAGCATGGCCACACAATAAGCCTTTTTGTCTCACAAGGGCATCAAGTATGAAAAAACGGAATGTTTCGTGCCGTCTGCAAAGGTCTAATAAATTTATCATAACTTTTGAACAAAAGGTGATACATTGATTCTGTTTTTATCACTGAGTAGAGGACAAAATTGTGAATCTCCCATACAAGTTTTTCTCTATCTACAACAGAAATTGGGGGAAAAATGAGATTAATCTTGACAAACTGATAGTTTTGTGTTTTTTGGGGTTGAATTTTAAAGATATTTTTAAAATAATATGTGTGTTCTCCTCAAAATTATTAATTATATTTTATACCATTTGAAAGGGCTATTTCTCCTGATTATAATGGTTGGTAAATTATATCTCTGTCATGTAGCATAACCACACAATAAGCCTTTTTGTGCCATAAGGCCATAGAGTATGAAAAAATTGAATGTTCGGCGCGGTGTGCAAAGGGATATACTGACTATACCATTTGCAGCAGCAGTCTAATATACAATGATCTTTCAGTCGAGTTCACTCAACGTTAACCAATGGGATTTCATTCTCAGAATGAAATTCTCCAGCCATCCTTATCAGGGATTTATAGGGGCACACTCCCTCTTACTCCTTCAATAATCACGAAGATCCTTCGAACCAGTGCTCCACCCTGCCCAGCTGGCCTCAGCCCGGGCGCTCTTGCTCTCCCGCTCAGGCCGGGCTTCCTCCCCATCTTCGCCCGTTCACCGCCTTGGAGCCTTGAGCGAGAGTGATGAGCCATTTGTGGACAGGTTTGGGCTCGGTGATGACGCAATATCCCTCCTCACCTCGGACGAGGCAGAAGACCACCTGCCGCGGGTGTTCCTTCCCCAAAACGTCCGAGAGCTCACTACACACACCAAGCATTGCCTCCTGGGGGGCCTGGAAAGGCGACTCTATTGAACACATCTGTCTGAGCGCAAGCTGGGCTTTGGGCAACACCTCTGCACGCTTCTACAGCCTAGATGTAGCCAATACGTTGATCGCCTCATCAATACGCCCCGAATCACTGTGTGTTCCTCCTATTCCTCCTATTCCTGGAAACCCCCACATTTTGTGCCGCAGCTCCACCTCGGGAAAACCATCATAAATCTGCTGGCACCAACCATATGCACAACATGCCCTGACTGTGAATTCCCTAAGCAAACAGTACACACACCACCACTTGTGTGCATTAACGCTGCCCTTCAGCTGTGCATCAATGAGTACCTCTCCTGTGCCAGCGAGTGACCAACACTCATCCGGCATCTTGTCAGTATTCCATATACCAGTGTTTCCCCTAGAAATTTTTCCAGCAGCGGTGCTATTACTTGGGGGGAGGGGGTTTGTTGCGCATTTTTATTTTATTTTATTTTTTTATATCATACCTTCGTGTTTCTTTTGTGGACATTTTCAGCTTTCTTTTACATTATTGGTTAAAAATGATAGAAGAAAAATGAAATGGCACAACCCAGAAAAAGATTATTTACAATTTATTTAAATTTGTCTTAATGGCAAAGGCCACACCCAATCTGCGAGCACTTAATTTTTCTGGGCTTTTCAAAGAACATCTCTAAGGCTCTTTGGTAATTGAATTGAATTGTTGGGGGGCCATTAATGCTGACACGCATGCACGTAGCCAGATGCTCTCCTTGTAGTCTATTTCTCAGTCCCAAAACAACAAACCCACGTATAAAAAAGTAAATACTCACTTTTCTTCTACATCACTCCCACAGTTACCATACAACTCACTCACAATTAACTTCGAAAAGGACCTAGGCTACTTGATTGAAGTCGCGACCGTTAGATCTCACCGTCAAGAGAACGCTGAAGTTATGAGAACACGTCTTTCTGATAAGAGAATGTAGGCTCCTATGTCTAATGCATAAACGTAGAAAAGGTCTGTTTGTGACAGCCTATTATAGCTAAGTGGACAGAATTTAGGCTATAATTATATGCCAACATATGCTCATATTTCCTTTAACTATCAGAAAGTTTAAACAGGCCTAGACTGTGTTCGCCTAACTTTCCCATGCAAACATTACATGTAGCCCCACGCTAACGTTACAAGTCTAGGCTACAATTAACGTTAAGACCATACACCTTGTAGCACATTGGTTTACTCTATTGCATTACTTACGTTTTTAATAATTTGTCGTTGAATGTTGATGGAGGCTCATCTTTGGGAAATCAGCTCTCTGGATAAAATTGTCAGCCGGAGCAAGAGTTCTCAGAGTTGACGACACGGACGAATCCAATCAGCAGAAAGAACCGCGATCACAACAGTAGGCTAAATCGCAACAAACTTTTTTTCCCCCATGTTAAATTCATTTAGGTAATCATGAATTGGTTTCTTTTATTTGATGTAGGCTAGGAGAGGAGGATGCATGTTTCACATTAGTGTCAATGTGTCAAAGCAGGCTTTGGATCAGAGGAATTGCTCAAGCTTATCATATGGCATAGGCTACACGCGAATTCACGGCAAACAGCTTCGTGATGAAATATAACTAATATCATTTTTTATTGTCACCAGGCCTATAAGTAGGCTATTTATTGTGTAACGATGATGACACCATAGGCTACACTGTGGCGGAGCAAGACCCCATCAGTCGGATAGCTAAACAATGTAACCGTGTTCAGAACGTAGGCTAGCCATATGGGCTGCAGACTTGTCTTTGGGCTTGTAATCACCTGACACATCATGCCGCATATATGTCCTGAATAATGAGAGGCTAAGTGCGGATTTGATGCACTTAACTTACTCAAGACTTTCAGAAAACAATTTCGAGATGACGTTGGCCGTTGTGCTTTTACAGTGTGTTAAGTGAATCTCGTGATATTATGTTGCAGCGGCGCTGAAAATCCAGCGGCGGCGCTGCGCCGCTGTTAAATACACTGTAGGGGAAACACTGATATACCATGTGCACCATCTGCATGAAGGGGTCTCATGTGCAAATCCATGGCGCCTAGGGTAACGCGTCTCTGGCAGGGCTCCATCGAGTGCTAATGAAGTCAGCAAGTCGCTCATGAGTTGTTATCACGGCCCTGCTGCGGCCAGACATTAGCGCTGCTAGTGTTCTGCTTCTGCAATGTGTGGGCAACACACCCAGTGACTCTGTCATATAGCCTGACGAGCCAGACCCACATCAAGATGTAGGGTCTGGGAACTTACCATTGGCAGTGCTCAATCCGTGGGGCGGGATAAACGGTTGTCTTTCAAATTTCCTCTGCACGCAATAGGATAGCGCTACAACTCATGAGTCCCATGCATTTTCCCACCAGTAGAGCTAGTTGGCTAGTTGATCAAACTTTTGCCAATTTAAAAAAAGCTTAACTCAAGTCCCGATTCAAAGACCGCTGTTCGCCAGCAGCAGCATCCATCTTTGTTTTCAAGTAGCAGGAAATTCACACCTAACCGTCGCCAACTCTACACACGATGTGATTGGCTTGATAGAAGTTTAATTTTTCCAGCTCGCAAGCCAAAGGGGAGTGGCTAGACTACCCTGGCTGCAAATTACATTTGCTGCTGCTAGGGTGCGTCTAGATTTCTAGGCTATCTGTCATAGTAAACGCGTGTCCATCGTCGCCAATGAGGAGCTGTGGTATACGTGTTCCCATTGGTTAACATTGAAATAACTCGACTGAAAGTTTACATAAGGTTATGAATATGATCTCTGAAGGATATGAGACGTTAACCCTTTCATGTCACATTGCACTCTGGACCTGGTCCGAAAGATCACTTCATAATTATTAGTAAGGACTACTTTCTCACAGAGACACAAAATCCCTGAAAAGGGTGGTTGGAGATGGTTGGTTCAGATCGATGACATCATCAGAGAATGACTTCCCATTGGCAAACGTCTCATGTTCATATATTCATAACCTTCCGTTCAGTGGTGTGTTGCTCAGGCATGAGAGACCTCTGAATGTCTTGACTGGCCAATCAGAACGGAGTGTCCCACATGAAGACATGGAAAGAGGATGAAATAGGAAAGTTCGGTGTGGTGGTAGTGTAGTGGATAAGAAGCTGGGCTAGCATGCAGTAGCCTGAAAAGTTGTGGTTTCAATTCCCAGCTTCCACCGTTGTGCCTTTGAGCAAGGCACTTTACCCCAAGTTGCCCCGGGGACAATGTAATCCCTTGTGATATAGTTGACATATGTAAGTCACTTTGGATAACAGTGAATAAATGTAAATGTCAGCGTGAAACTCACCAATGCAATCTGTTAGGTGTGGGAAAGTGCCTTCGGGACAGTTGCTGAAGCACTTGCCTTTGAACAGCTGAAATCCAGCTTTGCATTTAGTGCAGAAGTCTTTGCTGAAGCATCCCTCGCACTCCTGTGCTTTGCATTCTGGGAGGAAAGAAAGAAAACCAGCGTTGAAGCATTTAGGGGAATCATCATTATCTACAAAGCATCTTGTCTGTGTACATAAAACACCAATGGTGGCCAAGGGGCAGCAAGGGCCAGCCATGCTTACAACAAAGCACATTCCTGCCCAAGCCACAGCAGTGATTTGGTGAACTCACTCATGCAGCGGTTCATGTCCTTCCCACGCATGCCGAAGTGGCCTGCTGGGCAGGAGTGGAGACAGGAGCCATGGTGACTCATGCCCTGCCTCTCCAGGAACAGGAAGAGCTTCTCTGGGCAGCGCAGGCAGCCATTTTCCTTGGAGCACTCAAGACAGTTCTTGCAGTCCTGAGGGTTGTCTTTCGCAGCTGGACAAAGAAGGTCAAGGTCAAGGTCAAAGTTTTTTTTTTACCCCCGAGGGGCAATTAGTGGCACAGCTAGCAATTAAAACAAACACAAACAACAGCATGGCATACAGCACACCCACAAAACAACACAGATCACATACTGTACGTTTCAACAAAGATATCGACAAGTTCTGCATCTGCGTCCTGAAGGGAGTAGCCTAAACTTACTGAAGAGGGGGGTGGCTTGGGCCAGCAATGACTGACTGGTGAGACGATTACACAGGTGAGATGATTACAAAGTTGACACTGTGTAGTCCCTGATTTTACTGTAGCCTGTCGGACCTGCACCAGCCCAGCCCTTTCCTATCAGTGTTTCTGTATTCCAGCAGGGGGGCGGTAGCCGTGCCGGTGTGCACAGGTGTGCCGTGTTGTCCTGATGAGCCACGGGATAAAATGGCCTGGTTTTAAGACCTGGACGAACTCCCTCTCCTCTTGGCCGTCATTATGTTACGTTATCTTATGTTATGTTTTGTTTTGGTTTGTTTGAACATTTGTACATAACCCCCTAGACACCAGCATGCACTACACTTTACGTTTTAGCTTCAATATACTGCCTTTTCCTATAATTATTAAATACATATTCTTTATCAATACTTTTGCGTGGACTTTCCTTATGTTTCATGTGCCTGAGCCAGCATATGTGACAATAGTGCTTTGAAGGATTTGTTGTCCCAAGTAAAACACATTTCTTGCCACGCACATCAGCACCGACATTTTGAACTAGCAAGCATTGGATGAACAATGGATTTTATTGAGCGGCGCCAACAAAAAAGAACTGAATTATAATCTACACGGTGGTGGCAGCAGAGTTCAATGCTATTGTGCAGGGTTATATTGAAAACAATGAAATCTAGCATAATCGAGCGTTGAAAGCGTAGTGCATCACACACATGTCGGCGCCAATGTGTGGAGCGCTTAAGGGTTCTCATCTCAAAACCGTTTTCAAAGGTCATCATTAGGCACAATAAAACATTAAATGACTGGACGCCCTTTCAGATATATCTGAAACACCCACTACGTCCATGGTTTCATTCACCATGGGGACATTCTGCCATATAGTGTTAATTTTGTCACCTATTTTTAATTTAGTCTTAGTCTTGTGACGAAATGTCCTTTTTAGTCTTTGTCATATTTAGTCATTCAAATATCATTTTTGTTAGTCAAGTTTTAGTCAACTAAAAGTCTCGTAATTTTAGTCTAGTTTTAGTCAAAAGAAAACTAAAGCTATCTTAGTCAGTTTTAGTCAAAACATTTCAGTCTTTTTTTTATAACAAATTATTTTCAGTCAGTCAGTATGTTTACATGCACAGGTAAGTCGAGCTACAGTTATAGCTCGGCTGGGATTTGACCAAAGACAGTAAAAGATTTGATTGGACCACTGTCATGATCTTCGTAGACCAGTGTTTCACAAAGTGTGGTCCATAAAGCTATCCCAAGTGGTCCACGAGCAGGCGTGGTAAAATATAATATAGATGAGTTGTTTGCAATATTGAACCAACTTTCATGTAAATTCAAACAGTTCTACAACACTGTCTGTGTCAGATATGCCAGTTTAAATAATATGAATCCTCTGACACAATTAAGCAAAGTGCAAAGACAATAAGCAAGGTGGTTCAGTGAGTATTGTGTAGGCTAATATACTGCTAGGTCTATTTTTAATTGTTTTTTAGCTAGGTAGTCCGTGCGTTTCTTTTTTATTGATTAGTTAAGTGGTCCTTCATCTGAAAAAGTTTGAGAAACACTGTCTTAACTCTCTATCTTAGCTAACTTGCTAGCGAACTTTCCATATTAGCTTACTTGCTAGCAAACTTTGCATCATCAGTGTAACTAGTTAAATAGTTGACATTACTTGCTGAAAATGTTCGTATGGACATTCTGGGGGATGTTAATTTGTATATGTATGAGAGAAGCTTCAACTTCTGGGTATGTAGCATTGTGGCTTAATGCCTAGGTAGTTAGCTTGCTAACTCTGACAGAAATCTCTGGTGTTCTTGTTCCATGTAGTTTCGTACAGGGTTGCAGCAGAGAATGTCTAGTTGCAGCAACAGCACGTAGACTAGCCTACAGGAAAGCTGCTGCGCATGAACCATGAACTCATTCGGAATATTTTGAAAACGTAACAGCTATTCTGGCTTCTCATTTTTTAGACGAAAATGAAGAGAGATTTTATCTTAGTTTTTATTTCATGCAAAACATTTTAGCCTCGTCTTTTTTCGTCAACAATAATGCATCTTAAGATAGTCTTAGTCAGTGTTTCAGGACATTAGTGCAGTCTTGTCATCTTCTCGTCTTAGTCATGGAAAAAAAGGTTGTTGACGAACATTTTTTCTCTAGTCTCGTCTGACGAAATTAACACTACTGCCATAACTAAAGAATTTCATATGGTTCTGAAAAAGGCAGAGCCAGAGGGTCACAAAAATATGTCCAAAGATGATAACTTTAATAAAGCGGTTATCTTATTAGGTTTACTTACAGAAGAAATAAATCATATTATTTTACGACAAAATTCTGTTCAAATAAAAAAATAAGGCTTTTTATGGCTTGTATCTACATTTTCATACTTTTCAAGCACACCATACTGCACTGTTAACATATTTGTGTGCTTACACAATTTAATAAGACAACCAAATCTGACGTCATACTGTACCAATTGGATAGAATTGCCTTGAGGGTAATAAGGTATTTATTGTAGTTCCCAAGAACAGTTTTTTTATATAGAAATAAAATGAGAATGTAGCAGATATTGATATATTGCAATATGGTGTGATTCTAACACACCCCAGAGGCCGCCACTGCCAAACCACAGAATTCTAAGGAACACCAACAACAGGAAAAAACAAATGGTCAATCCAAGGTTACAAAGGGTGCATTGTTTATTTTTTATTTGATTTTTTATAGTTGTCTTGATAAATGTTCATAATAATTCCTTAATTAGTTAATGATTTTTATATTATACATTTTTACTAACAAAATGATTGTCCCAGAAGATGTTGCCTATTTGTATTTTATAGGGTAAAATGATTATAAACCTAGACAGTTTTAACTGCTACCAGCCTAGCTTATATCACTATCAGATGGGTGAAGGTACATATGACAATTTTAGGACCTCCATATACCCTATACTGTCTATGGTTGGACCAGCATGTTTCAGGTCTACGTATACGTATGCAGTATGTACCTGCAACATCAAACAGGTACAGTATCTGACTTCATTACATATGTTGCCTTCATTACTTTAGAAGCAGCCAGGTCCATGACAAAACCACTTACATAAGCTACCAGCCTAATCAGTATCACTTAGGCTATACTGCTAATTAAAAAGTGCTTTAGGCTATATTGTTCTAACTATGTTTTATCAGCCATTCTCAGGTCATAGATCCAAATAATGAGCTGACTTCATTCAGTTACTCTTTGATGTCAAAAATTATGACTTTTTAAAAACATCCATCCCATCCCATGTGTGTGTGTGTGTGTACAGCCCTGTCAAATGAACGTAAATCAAAGGGGGTAGCTATTAAGCAACCAGGACAAAGTTGACGACATACTCACCCAGAGGAGAGCATTATAGTAAAATATAATCATTCCTCCAGAGAGAGACAACTTAAACGTTCCCATAACGTGGTCACCATAAAGCTGCCTTACAAAGTTAACCCAGCTGCTGGAAGAGTTATACCTGTTGTCACAACCACAGGTTAACTGACACATGAAAATATACTGATGAATGGTGTGTAAGTAAGTTTTCTCTCAGACAATGAAATGAAAAACACATCACAAAAAGCTTCATCCAAAAACTCCATTTGAGTATAGTACAAAGCAAAACAGCTGAAGTAAATATATTTCTTTCTTAAACTACAGTATGCTTAAGTGACTAACAGTGCAGTGCAACCACAAACCTCAGTATGCTTAAGAAATCCACTACCCTGTCCATTATGCCCAGCTTTGGAACATGCTGCTCTCCCCCAGCAGTGGAATATGTTCTTTATGCACTGCACATGTCTGTGAAGGGTTCAGTAGGAGAAGGTGAATGAGATAGGATTCATTCATTTATTCTCTCTTCTCTCTTTTCTCTCTTTTCTATCTTCTCTCCATCCCCCCAGAGTATCAAGAGGGGCAAGGAGGGGTCTTGGGCACGGGTTTCTGATCATGTCTTGTCGCTTATAAAGGAAATAAGGGGAGACAACCCAACCTCACAGAGTCAGACCACAACCTCACAGCTGAACCAGCCATTGAAACAGGGCAGAGCAACCTAGGAAGGAAACCTTAAGGCCGTCAGGCCGTCTATGTATTTTGACTCTCTGATGTCTTACACACAAAGGCACAGATAATGTCAAGTGGTTTTAGGTATTGGATTGAGTTTGAATGGTTCGATACACAGAGCTACTCGGCGGATTAAGCCAATTAGAACCAATATGATGTCATTCCACAGGAGGCTGGACCCTCTGTCCTAAGTCAAGTCCTTTACCATAGAATGAACAATGAATGAATGAATGGGACAAACTATCACAGTGCACTGACGGTAAACTTAAAGGCCCCATAAAGAGTTTTTTTTTTTACCTTGAAACTTTCAAAATCATTTTGATGGCACATAAACTCTTAATAGGGTGTACAGCACTTCTGCAACACTCTGAGCAGGTCTTATCACTTGTAAAATAGCCTTAGGAAGTTGCTGTTCAGGTAGAACATAAAAAAAAATCGAAATGGAAAAGAGCTGCTTTGCTAGAGTACAAATAGGTAGGCTACCTACAGGAATTCAGAGCTCTCTTTCTACAGACTGCTGTTGGGGCATTCTAACGGAGTTATGTTTCAACTGCAAGTCGTCCAACAACATGCCCTTTGGATCCTGTCCCATCTACTCTTCTACAGTCTATCGAACCTGCTGTTCTACCAGCAGTCACACATGTGTTCACAACACTTCACTCAGTTCTGGAATAGTTCCTTCTTCTTTTAAGCAGGCAAGGGTCACACCTATGCTAAAGAAAAGTACACTTAATCCAACTGAAGTGAAGAACTACTACTTCTTCCTTTCTTGTCAAAGGTTTTGGAGAAAGTGGTCTTCAAGCAAGTATGTGACTTCCTTTCTCAGAATAACTTACTAGACCCTATGCAGTCTGGTTTCAGGAGTGGTCATTCTACTGAAACTGCGCTCCTGTCTGTGACTGAAGCATTGAGAGTAGCTCAGAGTCCTCAGTTATCAGTATTAATTCTACTAGATTCTACACCTTTGATACTGTTAACCATGACATTCTCCTTTCTACACTATCTGAACTGGGAATTTCTGGGAAACCTCTCGACTGGTTTGAATCTTACCTTAAAGGGAGTTCTTTTAGCGACCTCACCACAGGTGTACCTCAGGGATTAGTATTAGGGCCCCTGCTTTTCTCTATATCATTGCTATGCGGACAACACTCAACTTTACCTATTTTTCCCACCTGAGGACTCTAGCATTTCCCATTGGATTCTTGCATGCCTTTCAGTCTGGATATTTCAGTCTGGATGAAAGATCGCCACCTTTGGCTTAATCTCTCAAAAACTGAGCTTTTGGTGTTTCCAGCTAAAACAGCTATTGTGGATCTGCTCCCAGTCCCTGCTATCTTACAGTAATTCAATGATCAAAATATATATCCCCAACCGCCCTCTGCGGTCTTCTGATGAGTGTCTGTTGTGTCAACCAGCCATAAACGCTACGTCAAATTCAAGACTTTTTCCCTCAGTGGTTCCTTGTTGGTAGAATGAGTTGCCCAGGGTTCTCCGTTCCTGTGATAGTTTTTGGTCTTTCAAGAGGGGTCTATAGCCATATCAGTTAAACATGCACTTAGTTTATTAAGCGTTTCTTATGCGTTATGGTTTGTATACTATTTATTTATTTTCATTAGGTTATTGATTGAATTGACATTGTTGTTTATTATTGTTATTCTCATTAATGTAGTCTTACCAATAAGACCTTAAGATCTTACCTTTTTAAATTGTTTTAAAAAAATGTTATTGTTGTTTTTACTTTTTATTGTTGTTATTTGTATGTCGCTTTGGACAAAAGCGTCTACTAAATACCATAACCATAACCATGTTTATAGTTTGTTGCAAAGATGCACACTTAGTTCATTATTGCACTTCTCAACTGTAGGGGGGACCCGAGAGCAAATCTTCTTTAGTGCAGTCAATTTTGCTTCATTATTTTGTTGCTATTAGGGTTATGGGGAGTTAATAACACTTTCCATGACATCAATGATTACGGTAGTTTGTTCAATCTATTTGATCCAGTTATCTGAGAATGCTAAATGCAGAGTGTGAGTTGGTTTCTAATGCATTACATACACACTGTTCAGTGCCATAGCTGCTTCTTCATGACCATCATCAATTAAATTTGTTTGTGTGCCATATAAGTCTTAGATAGATAGATAAATAGATAGATAGATAGATAGATAGATACTTTATTGATCCCCAAGGGAACATTTAAGGATTTTCAAGGATTCAAATCTGTGTGCATTGAAGCATAACAAAGTTGTATTTCATGTAAAACACATAGGTAAACTGTATGCTAACCAAAAACAGTGGTGAACTAAATAAATTGAGCACTAGTCTGAACACTAGATCACAGACATCAAAGTTATTCTTCACTGAAAAAAAAGCTTTCACAACATCAGCAACACAGTTAAAATGCCAATGTTGTGTATACTACAATTCTGACACAATGTAAGTTTAAAAAACTAAAATCTTGCACTGGAAGTATTCTTATGCTTATATCTACACTTGATTGCGTCATAGCGATTCATGGTGGCAACTAATACAAAACAGGCACCACACGTATCATGGCATCTGATTTCAATCCCAAGATTTAACACCATACTTCCTTCCTATGGAAATCTGTTTCATATGAATGCAACCATCCAGATAAAGTTATATTTATCATGGCATTACTCAGGTACAGAGGAGCCATAGTCTAGGCCATGTGAGAACATGTGATGTCAATTATTCACATGGAAGGCGCAAGGTTGTAATTCATCTTGAGCACTAGTATCTTTCGCTTCAATGGAAAAATGCAAAACTATAAAACAGTTCTGATAGATCATTACAACAGTCTGCAAAAAGTATATGCAACAATTTACAAACATTTTGTTCCTTACATTAAAAGTCTCATGAAATGTAATATCTAATCAACCCTGTAAGATAACATAAATGAAATGATGGAGAACATTCTTCTGTACAAATAAACACAATGTTTTGCACGAGCTTTGCAATAATTAGAGGTGGAGATCACTGAAAGCCCACCATATAATATCACCATGATACTTGTGCCACAAAATGATTAATTTCAGTCTTTTGGGGATTTGCCATCTATTGCTCATTGTGATAGCATGTATTACAATGTATTGCAACTGATTTCCATGTTGTCTTCCAACAACACAGAGGGGGAAACAAATACATTTAAACAGATCCAGCTTATTTAGACGAAGTGATGCCCAATGGCCAATACAAAGCAAGAGGCATAGCAATCTGGGAGTGATAATAACGCCTCCAGTAAGTGCAGGGAAATGTCCTAATTTGAGGCTTAGCCTACGGCAGTCTATACCCTGTTGTTTGACAGAGGTGCAAGGTTGAGGAGTCTGTAGCTGTCAGCTGTGAACTTTGACTTATTGTGGCATCGCGCTGTGAGATTGTAACCACTACCAGCTGCCCTCTATGCGGTTTACAGCCTATCTCTTCAATTAAAGGTCCACTGAAATGTCTTCAAAACAGTAGCGTGAAAATAGCTAACTTAATCTGAAAAACAAAATTGCGCTGCAACGAGCTGATATTTTTCTTATCCCCACATATGTTTACAAAATTTCACATTTCTCCTCTCTAAATGTGTATCCAGCCTATTCGAAATACTGCATACTCTGTCTCCTTACTTTGTCTCTACAGTAGCTCCACCATAAGACCTGTTGATGGAATTGACATAGGTTGTAACCTGCAGTAAAGTTAAGGTTGTATTATCACTCTCAGATACGCGTAACGCTGCATAGGCACACAACTATATGCAGCAATTCGATATGATGTCCATATGCATGCAATTCACACATTTTAACGTTAGTCTGTCGCATGATGTGTTAGGGGTTGATTATTTAGGGTAATTCGCCTAGGATGAGAATTCAAAACTAGTACCAAAATCCAAGAAACCGTTTAAGAGAAGTCATAGTAAAAACAAATATTGGTGCTCACCTCTTGGTTTTCTTGTTGTCGAACTCAACATAAAACTGTTACAAACCAAGATTAGAAGGGCAAATAGTCGCAAAGGCATCTGTGCTAACGACAGCCACCTCAGTGCAGGTTCCGTGACATCTGAATGGTCTGTGATGTGCGCAAAAAAACGCAAGGAGAGCGAATCCAAAAATCAGGAGGTGGGCAACTGTTGCTTTCCCGTTCTAAAGTGGGGGTGAATCAGTGTTTCGACAGTCACTCCAGAACTGCAATAAAACGAGTCGCTTTCAGCCTGTATCGGTGTTATTATTCTTAACCCTATAATGACTCTGTCACGCAAAACGTCTGTAGACTAATGCCAATTAGGCTACACCATCAGGTCAGTACAATTAGACTATTTTGATCAGCCAAATCACTGATATGATGAACGTCTCTGTAGGCTAGGGGCCCACTTTCAACAGTTGAAAGTCATTAAGCCTGTTTATGTTTTAAAATAATATTTCATTTTTGTTTATTTCACTCATCTTGCTGATATGTCAAAACAAATTTGCCAAAACAATTTTACTATGTGGAATAAGCTGAAACACTGTCATTAGAACAGATGTTTATTCTGATAAAACCTACAGACTACTGTTTAGATGGGAACAAAGAAGATGAGGACCAGATAGTTATTCAGCCCAGAGGACAATTTTGCATTCCTGGGGTAACTAAATTACAGCCAGGAATGAATTTACTGTGGTTATAATGCCCAAATTATGTCTCCCTTGTTTTCATTTTGAGGCTTGGGGTTAGATTTGTTTATTTTATCAAATAGGTCCAGGGCATCATTAGCGTTTGAAGGGTGAGTGCAGTCTCCTCAGAAGTTAGATATTGACTGGCCATTATAGTTTTGTCCATTGTTATGACTAACAGCAAATGTTTGTTTCTTGTAGTTGACTTCTTGCACCGACATCCAAATAGAATTAGACATAAAACTTTTGAGGGGGCATAAGGCAGCCACTGAAAATTGGTATGTGATTCTGCTGGTGTTGTTTCCAGAGTTAAAGGGAGTATTTTTTAAAAAAATATTTTGAAATTCCATCATGTCATTCTTTCTTTCCTCCATCCAACAATTACTCTCATATTGTTGGCACATCAATTTGTGTGACTTAATCCTTATTAAATTATTTCAGCATTTCTTTGATTTATCGTCATTAGCTCCTTTGTATATGGATGGTAGCCTAGTTATTATGATCTGATAGTGACTTAAAATATAGCTTGAGGATTACATTTTATATTATTCAAAATATGTAAAAATATTACATATTTTTATGGAGTTGAGATACAGGGATTAGGATTAAGTCTTGTTGTTTGCTTTAATAAGTATCATAATAACATATTTTGAGACATAATCTCAAAGCAAGGTTGCAAGGCTGCAAGGTTGTAAAGCAAGATTGTCCTCTATGCTTGCTATTCTGTCACCCACAGATTGTGCATCTTAAAACAGTGAAGCCGTAAATGTCTGTAAAAAACATGTTAGTCATCCAGTGATGGAAACAAGGAGAACCACTGTTTTCTGAGGTTTTGAAAGACCCTGGAGATTTGATATGCTTTTGGTCTTGATTTGACTGAAATGTTATTGATAGTGAGACTATTGAATATGCCAATATGTCATCAGAGCGTTGATATGCTTAAACTGCCACATTGGATTTGACAGCAGTGAAGACAACGTCCTCCACTGAACTTGTGATGTAATTGTCACATTTTTATTTTAGGTGCTGTTTTTCCACAAAGCCATCTTACTGTGACCTTGATGATAGTGGACCATGCAAGCTCTCACACACATCCTTGCACTCTAGCCACTGGAGGTTTCATGTTTTGTTAACTAATAATGTCAATCAAAGTCACTGAGTCATTGAGCTTAGAGTCAGTTTCTGCCAGATATAATAGAATTCAGAATGGCTCACACACAGTGAGTCCCTTTGGATGATTCCATAATCTAACCACCTTTGAATCGTTTAGCATTGAACTCCCAGCCCTGAAATAACATGATTTGTCATTAATCTAACCATTTATGAATAAAATCATCATTCGTCATTCATTTAAGTAATTGATCATTTGGTAAAATACATCTCCTTGGGCTACATGAACTCATGGTCTGCCTTTGATAATGGCAAAGAGAGGAAGGGGCCTATGTGCGCATGACAACATGTTAAATGTACAACAGATGCTGCCTTTAGCCGTGTGAGTTACTGGCTAGTTAGTGGCACGCCATGGAGCTTGTATCTGCTCAGTGTATTGTGGACACTTCATGTCTCATCTCAGCTGCACTCTTCCCACATGGTGACTGCCATACAGACTGCCATAAATGTGTGTGTGTGTGTGTGTGTGTGCATGTGCGTGTGTGTGTGTGTGTGTGTGTGTGTGTGTGTGTGTGTGTGTGTGTGTGTGTGTGTGAGGAGTGGGGGTGGTGGTTCTGCTGTTTTATGTTTGCGAGTTTTGCTTTATCTGGATTTTGTTTTGTTCAGGGGAAAGTGGTTTCAGCATAAACTTCCCCCTTGTGTCAGACACATTTGGATTGTTGTATTTCCCTCAGTGCATGTTTGGACCTGATAGTTTTGTCATATTAATTGTTTCGTATGTGAATGGTCAACTTGACCTTTGTTGCACAATCATGCGATTGAATTTCAAAATCACAAATAGGTGACAGGTGATAATAGACCTGAAAAAGGCATGGAATTGTGGGAAACTAAAATAAAACTATAAACTGATGACTATGTGGACATATGAGCAGGACATATGGTTTTGACATCAAGTTTCCTGCATTTACTCACCATGTATATTGCACATCTTAACTGGAATGCAACTTTGAATTAAACATTCCTATCATCTTGATCACACCATCCCTACATTTTACTTTGTTGTACAGTATTTTGTTTGATTGTGAGATGACTACTCGTCTGGAGAAAATGTCACTAAAATCTGGGATTGAGTGTTTCAAAAGCCAGTATAAACCAGACTGGTTGTCCAGCTAAAATCTATTAGGGGGTGATCAGACAGAACACGCTTTGACGCTTGTAAAACGGAAAGCGCAGCAGGCGCACAAAACGTGAGGTGCTCTGGGCGCATAAGCAGCATGCAAAACGCTTACGACCAATAAGAAACAACATAAAAAAGGCGCACCTCGCTGCAAATCTGAACTGCTATTTTGAAATCTACCCACAAAAGGCAGGACTGGTATAGAATTGGTTTCCTATGTACATATGAACCATTCCTGAACACATTTAGATCTAATTTCCCCTGTGTTTGTCCCCAAGTTATCACATATATGGCAATGAAATATATCCTGGTCCCTGAGATAAAATATTCAGCACCTGTTTCATTTGGTTGTATGGGCTTTTCAACAGGATTTCAGATCAAACAAAGAGATTTTACATAGACAGTAGGCACCATCATGTTGCAAAAATGTCCTGTATACATACTCGTCCAGATATTCAGCATTGAGTTGGGCGCAGGGTACAGATTTTGTGTCAATCTCACATGACCATTCTTTGTCATAAAATCAGTTCCATTCTGGTCCTCAGCTACTGGCTGATTGGTACAATGAGTCATGTCCTAGTGGTTGAGACTCTTCCAATAACATTATTTGTGTGTTTCCATCATAGAAACCAGGGCGAATCGAAGTTCAAGGCAGTGAGTTCCCATAACATTTGTGGTACCTATTCTCACCAAACAGAGTGGAGTTATTGCTGTAAATGTTACCGATATGCCAAACAAATACATGAGTAACTGATGGCCATGTTTAAAAACAGACTACTGACAAGCATGTATGTTCCTGGATGAAATAGAATATCCTATGACAAAATGGAAAATTAGAACACAGCAAAGGCCATTGGAAATGAATATGCAATTCATAAGCTGTCTACAATTACATAGATTAATGACACATATTCATCACTATAATTTGTTTGAATTGTTCACTGTAAATAGTTTATCAGAATATCATATACAAGCATCAAATATCAGTTAAAAAAACAATCAGTTAAGCAGTTCAGCCATGGTTGACTCTCCGGAACAGTGCAGTCAGCAGTGCCATGCTGAACCTTCCCTGTGGATGCATTGTGTTTTGACCACACCCTGGGTACGAGGTGAAATTCTGCCTGAGAGAAAGGAATGGATGACTCACCATAATCTTCAACTGCTATGTTATCTCCGGGAGTTTGTGTCTCTGCCAAATCGCTGCCAAAACACCTTTTTCTACGAGATCACACCCATTCACTCATATCTGAATTCATCTTTTTTACGGACTGTTAGCTTTTGCAAAACAACTCCCAGGTGTTCACATATTTCTAGAATTATCTTCTGCACATCAACAACAGAGAAGACAACATCTGTCCTGACAGACATCCGGACAGTCATTCTATCAACCATTTCGGTGCTACCTTCATAGACTACAACTAAAAAGGGATTAAACTCACTAGAGGACATTAATCAGAGCAAATATGACCATTTTCATCTCTCAGAATAACGCCTCAGACATGTTTCTGTGTCAAAGGAACTCTTTTAAGGAAGATCTACGTCAAATCCAAAGTTAACCTACTTGAACAGTATGTGTCTCATTCCTGCACTAAAGTGGGGTTGAATCAGTGTTTTAACAGTCACTCCAGAACTGCAATTAAACGATTCGCTTTCAGCCTATATCGGTGTTATTATTCTTAACCCTATAATGACTCTATCACGTAAAGAGTCTGTAGCCTAATTGCCTCTTCTTACTCGTGCCAAGGTTTATTTAGCCTGATTTTCATGAAACTTCATAAAAGAGAAAATAAAGAACTTAAACAGCTTAGTGTAGGTTCAGATGGGCGCTAAATCCTCCTGAGTGTCAATATAAACTTTATGAATAAGGGATAGCACCTAGTTCTTTTGAGCTCTTTGAAATGTTTTAATCACCCCACAGATGTTGCGGGCAAGATGCCCTTGTTCAGCGTGATCATGACGATTTCACGAAGGAAGAAGGAAGAACTTCTTAATGATTCTGAATTTCTCTGTTGTCTATTTCCACCGTCACTATAAACTTGAATTTAATGTTTGCCTGAACTTCTGATGTCCAGAAGTTCTGTGATTTTCATGCAGCAACTACATTTGTTTCCTATTGTGTTCACAGACTACATGCAAACTGTTCAAGCTTGTCGTCTGGGTCTGCTATATAGTATATCAGCGCCTCAGGTGGGAGGCAGATGTGCTGGTCTGGAGGAGATGTCTGAGTATGGATCAAGGCTTGATGTATGGATAAGTTTGAGATCCCAAAAAAGGAAAACAGCATAGTGGTAATGTGAATCTACTGTATACCCAACGGTCAAAATGAGCATGTATTATTTGACAAAGGAGAAGAGCCTAATGTGTTATGTTTTTTGCCCTTTCCCATCACGCTGTATACCAACCTAAAAGGGCTAATGACCAAATCACGTGTAGGCCTATAATAAAGATACCTTGTTTCAGGGAAGGAAAGATTGAAAAAAAAAAAAAAAACCTCTCCCCGTCAGACATGAGAGATAAACGTGTTTAAGGGCCTGGCCCCATAACACAGCATGAAAAGATCATCTTTCTTACAGAGCCTCCTGCGGAGCTCACAGCTGTGTGCATCTGATAGACTGTGGTCACACACCTATCAAGAATATCATAACACACATGATGTGTTGAAACAATCTTAGCCGATAAATACAGGCATCTTTTGTCCATGCCATGAATCAGCAAAAAACTCCACGCCACAAAGTATTTAATCATTACATTGTCTATGTCTATGTGTCTGTTTTAGCCATTGCTTTCGAACTATGAGCTTTGTCTGAATCTCCTCAATTAGTCTTAATTCTGGAAGGGTAAGAGTCTTTTAGAGGTGCCAACAGGAAGGGTTCAACTGCTTAGGACAAAGTTTAGTAAAGACTTACACAGGAGCACAGCATTCTCAATCAGAACCATGTGTTGCACCTGGACGCTGGGTGTATGCTGCATGTGCTGCCTCGGTTAAGCAAAAGCATGCCAGGGACTTGGAAGTTCTCACGTCGTTTAATGAACAGTTCACTCCATGTCTCACGAAGAGAGGGTGCCGGCAAATGTAAAGATTTTTCTTCTATCATAACAGAAGGATTTCCCAGAATTCCAGAATTGCCTTTGTAGACAATTTATTTATTTCAGGACACCAGTGGTGTTAAACATCTTGAACAAGGCTTTTTTTTATCACAGGGAATTTTCTCCACATGAACAACATAAATAGTATGCTAGACAGACACCACTATCCTACTGATATAATGTGTTGCAATATGAAGGACTGGTGCAGAGGAGTGGCTAAGTTTTGTTTGAAGGGTTTTGAAGCACACAAGGGAAAAGTACTGTTCCTTAATGAGCCCCAGACTTAACGCATCGTTATTGTTAAAAATGACCTGTGCGATCTCACGTTCAGCATAGGCCAGAGCAGTGTTGCCACATGTGTCATAATTCCCTGTGATAACAGGTAGCAAATGTGCACAAAAAGCATACAATAAGACAGGATGCACAAGAGCAGTTTGCCAAAATCTTATGTGTATGAAAATACCAGTTGGTGCAATTCCTGGGACAATGCAATCTCTTTTGTCACACTATGCGTGTGTATTGAATAACTAATGACAACTACACACTATTTAATATTACATCCAAAAATAAAAAAATTGGTGTCTTAGAATGGCCTCCTTTAAAATGTTTGCTAGGACTTAACTTAAAAGGCCAAACCCTCGTCAGTTCCTTTATGTAACGAGGAGCTGACGTTTGTGGCCATCATTTGAAAACATTAACATTCAAATCTACATTTTCACTTACAGGCTGTCCAGGGGGGTCAGATAGTGCCCAGAAGCTGCTAAAGATTGGCCAAGGTTAAAACCTCTTTGCGAAGTCAGTAAATACATTTTGTCAAAACGAGGGGCACCAAGTTGATGGCAGAGAGCACATCTCTGAAATTAACTTCTGTGCAATGTGTTTCCTATATTTGTAAAGGGGAAACAGATGGTAGTGTTATCATTCCTGGAGGTTTACGAAACTTTGCTAAGCCCACGATGAAAGTGGAGACCACATTTTTCAGTCATTTATTTCAGCATGGCAAACCACAACAGAACTTCTCATTTGTGGCTATCTGTGTATAAAATGTGCATCAGAGTAAATGGGTGTTTTTGATTATTAAAGGTTACTTACATGCCAGTGATGAAAACTGAACTGTTGCTAACCGAAGTACTCTGTTTCCACTGGTGTATGATATGGAGATCGGGGTACAAGTTGTGGTTTGATGTTTGTCTTCATTTTCACAAGAGCAGTTGTTGTTATTGAAAGGTTTTTTGCCATCTTTGGTCAAATGAGTTATGTGTGACAACATAAATATAGGCTACACAGAAATTGATTCATAAAAAAATTGAGTCCTATGTTAGTAAACAAAAAAAAACACAATTATGGACTAACCTTGTGGACAATAGCCTAAAACAATGGAATGAAAGGATATTTCACAGCTCTACTGTGGATCCTGCCTATACCTGCCTAATTCAATATACCCAGGTGTTACTTGTTGCATGGCCTTGACTAAAGACATGCCAAAGATATGGCGGAGCAAGATATTTCATCAGGAGCCACTTCCGGGATCGCATGGGGGGGGGGGACTGTTCCATTGAAGTCTATGGCCACAGCTTAGACTTTCACCACAGACACAGGTCTTGGTTCTATAGAGTTAGGAATGTGAATTTTGGGCACGTTTTTTGGTTCATGACTTTCTAAACTTAGCCTACCATATACCAAACAGATAAGATGGGATTTGTGATTTAAAAAGTTTCTGCCTGCAGTAAATTTCATATCCAATACTATCTAACTGCCTTTTCCAAGTATGTAGCCTAAATTACTGAAACATTGTGTGAAATAACATAGAGTACCAGACACTATGAAATATATATAGGCCAAGTGTCATGCAGTTGGACATATAGGCTATTACATGGCTTAAAGCAAGGACATTTTCTGTGCCTAAAGTTTGCCAACTTCAAATCTCGTCCCAGGACTGAATTCAGGCACAGTATGTTTAACAGTTAGCCTTGATATCTCATATGCTTTGATTTAAGATTTAAGGCTGTTGGGCAAAAAAAGCCTAGTATTGTGCCACTGGCCATAAATAAATTTGTAAAGGCAATGTCATTTTAACCGAACATTATTCACCGTTCTTTTATAACGTACAAACTGGTTACTATTTAGAGGAGAGGCCTTGGAACACTGAAACCAAAACAAAAAAATAGTGTTTTTGCTCAGAATGAACCAAAATGAAAATCAATCTGTTTTCAGTCCCTGTTCATCAGGTCCTTTTCCACAGGTGTATAAAATCAAGCACCAAGATTATGAAGGCAGACTGCATGGTGCTTGATTACTGTAATACCTGTGGAAAGGGACCTGATGAAACCCATTAATACACCCACTGACCATGCAGTGGCAGTGCAACACTACTTTGATAGTGCATGACCTTAATTAATGTGTGTGTGCATTTCTTAGGCCTATATTATACTACTACTAATAATAATAGTAATAAAGTTTAACACATTTATTTGTTTTAATGAATATGGTCGTTTATATCTGTTGTCCCATTCCATTTGATGTTGCAGTCTCCATTTGATGTTGCAGTATGGCACACTTCCAAATGAAAATGGACCCGGCAAGCAGTGGTAGAAACTTGAACTAACATTATGAAAAGTTGAAAGTACCACCATAAAAATATGAAAGCCAAAACCACTTCTGTGCTGCTACAGATGTGTGAACTTCAGTAATGAAAAGCAGACCCGTCCCGTATCAGAGTTGAGATGGGGTCGAACTCTAGTATGAGATCTCAAGTGGTTTTTTTTTTTTTTTTTTTTTTTTTTCACATTTGGCATTAGCCAGGCCAGGGGCAGACCTTGGTGTGTAATGGTGATTGGCGATAGTAAGGACAATATCCCCTTCCCTCCCCTTCCCTCGTCTCTGCAGAATTTGATTTTCTGCTGCCTGCATTCTTTCAGTCCTATGTGTGTGTGTGTGTGTGTGTGTGTGTGTGTGTGTGTGTGAGAGAGAGAGAGAGAGAGAGAGAGAGTGTGTGTGTGGGGGTCATGTTGGGGTGTTGCCCATGGTATTTCACAATATCACAGTTTGCTTGCTTGAATAAATATATTGTCAGCAGACTTCAGTAGTCCTTGGCTGACATGGGCTATTCCAATACATAGTTCATAATGAAGTTATTCAACACTGCCATCTACAGTATATCAATGGCTTAACCTCAGATGACTTGCATTTCACCCTCATTTTCTTTGACACAGTTTTTTCCTGTCTAGATTTTGATACTTAACT
The DNA here is from genome assembly GCF_017589495.1 of Alosa alosa. Taxonomy (NCBI): domain Eukaryota; kingdom Metazoa; phylum Chordata; class Actinopteri; order Clupeiformes; family Clupeidae; genus Alosa; species Alosa alosa. Next base: position 7,907,739 of record NC_063198.1, read on the forward strand.
GATTTACTATAACGATAAAATTATGATTTGAATGGCAGCGTTCTTGTGAATGTCAAATTCTTGACTGTGTAACTGTAACTGTACGGAAAATGTGGACGAAGGGGAATGCGAGATGTTAGGTCGGAACGTTTTTTACCGTAGCCAGTTTGTCCATACGGAATTATTTTGCAACGTACTATCAAAATCATGACGACGATTGAAAACAACACCTGAACTGTTTCGTTTTCTTGAAACTGACAGCAACGTACGAAAATATGGCTGGTTTAGAAGTGTTGTTCAGTTGCGTGTCTGGCGCAATAACACGTCCTCAAGATGTGGTTGTGTGTTTCGTACACTGGGAATTTGTACAAAGTGGGTACAAATGTCTTGGTACTGGAGATGAGGTAAGAATTCCATAAACTAGCTTCATGAACAACAGTGGGAGTTAGATAGACAATACAATACAATCGCGTAGTTACAATCAACAATACAGTCATTATTATTGCTGTAAAAATGAATTTGAATGTCACTTGATAGGCCAGATACTCATATTGTATTCACATCCAATTCATTAGTTGGGTAACGTCGTTACCTGCTTCGGTCTGTTTTGCTACATTAATGCACCATTAAGTTAGTTAGTTAGTCGGGTCGTTTTAACAATGACATGTCAGCTAGCGTTGTATTGAAAAGTGTGTCAGTAAGTCAGTCGTTTTTAACCAAGGGTGGCTTTAGTTGTATGTAATTGAAACAAAACATGAGACAGTGTTTTTCCCACCCACCCATACATACATTGACTTATTTGTGGCGGCCAATCACAATATCAACATTGACCACCACACAATGATTTTCCAGGTTGTACTAAAAATTGTGCTTAAATCTAGTTAGCATCATAACCATGCTGCGCTAATTTGTTAAAAACTGTTGTATTCAATTTAATTCTGCAAACCTGCCACCACAAATAGAATTCAATTCTGTGGGAAACACTGCATGAAATGAAAAATATTTGCGCCAGCTATATGATCTTGTATTTCTCTTGTTTAACGTGACATTTCAGCCCCGCGATGGTGACCGGAAATCGGAGTTGCTTCCTGCAGGCTGGAATACAAGTGGGGAATTGTACACACTGAGATATCGTTCAAATGATGACAAATCAAACTTGTTGTTCAAAGCTATAACTGTGGACTCAACCTTAATCTTCAACGTGATGGTAAGTCTTGTTCAGATAGGCCTTGGTATGGCTGCTACTTGGAGGCAAACCAAGTTAACAGTTTCTTTATCTGTTCTTTGATCAGGATTCGGCCACAGAGCAAGTATCAGACTTGACCGTCAATGTCAGTGATTACATTGATGCAGAGCATCTGCACGAGTTTGATAGGTTTGTATAATTCATAAAGTGGGATTGTTTCACAACTCACCATGTTTGCCTTTTATAGGCCTATTCTTTAGTCACAGTTCATTGTTCTATTATGTGCTGTGAAAACATTCTTTCCTTTCTTTCCTTTCATCAGTGTGTTCAAGAACACGGAGGATTTGGCTAAAAATGTGAAGATCAAACTTCTTCCTTCAGTCAAGGGGGAGAGCAGTAAGAAGGCAGAGAAGAAGCGCGATGACCCCCCAGCATACTCAAAGACCGATGAGCCGTTAAGGATCCCCACCAGGGCGCCCTCCTCTTCAAGACAGCCCAACTGGTAAGTCATTAATTCATTATACACAGTATACCTCTTCTAATTCTGTATGTCATGGTATTTTTTTATTAGAAGCATGCACTCATCAATGCATTATATTTTCATTAGGTTATACTTTATTTTAAAGCTAACTTGATTTGATTAAACAAAGTAGAGGCCCAATTTATGCAACACAGATTGTAGAACACTCCATTGCGAAGTGTTTACCCTTGGTTATGGTTTCTATCACTATCTGTCATGGCCTTGATGATTGGGGGGAGGGGGGTATAACCTATTCCCCGTATAGCCATATGTGAAGGTGTACAGTACCCTCCAGAATTATTGGCACCTCTGCTAAAGTTGACTAAAAAAAGGAATATAAAATCATCTTTTGGAAATTGATCTTAATGCCTTAAGTAAAAAAATGAGGAAATATCCAACCTTTAAGGACACCAATTTTCTTTGTGAATAAATAATGTATCATAAATAAATAACCCCTATGTTAAATTCCCATAGAGGCAGGCATATGGTTTTATTTTTATGCTCATTGAGTCCAAATCAAACCAGCTAATAGGCCAACTGCATAGTATCCTGGATCCATGAAATAACTGGCCTTTAAAAATAAAAATCTGCCTGCCTCTATGGGAATTTAACATACAGTAGGGGTTCCAATACTTATGACCCCTGTATTTTAAGGAAGAACATTTATGTATTTATGATACATTATTCAATTCTGGAGGGTACTGTATATCTTGGGAGAACTGGAAAGACATTTGATTCTCAAAGTGGTACTCTCGCCACCTACAGTACAGTGAATAATACTCTCACACTGTGTTGGATGAAGAGTAACTTCATTATTATTTATGTACATTGATTCCTGATCAGTTTTGTGCAAGGTGGCCCTTTTGGGTGGTACTGTTTTTCACACTTTCTGGATACTTTCTAGTGGGCAGTTGCAGTTCAGGATGCACAGTGATAGTGTGGCAGCACGAAAGTTGTTTTCGCTGACCTGGTTTCAGAGTCCTTGTCCAAGGCACTGAACTCTGAAACTGAACTGGCACTGAACTCAATACTGAGCAAGATATTTGGTGGCAATACCTCTGCTGGAGGAGATGGGGCTGGGTGAAATGTGTTGGGGTTTTTTTTGCATGCTGTATTTTTCCTCCGTGGACTTTTTTTAAAAGATGCTCCCATTCACTTTCCTCTCATCACCTAGCAAGTGGATGCACTTTAGTCAGGAGTAGGTGTTACAGAACCCTCTGATGTCTCGAAGATTAAACATCACTGTCACAGCTTTTCTTCTTTTTTTACGGCAGAAGAAACTACTTTATGTTAAAGACAACAAAACTGCCTCAAAAGCACCACACAGAAAAACAGGCAGATCATGCTTCAGTGTCAGGCTGAAAATTGTTGTGTATTTAAAGTCCAGGATGCCATCAAATGGAGACTGGTCAGAACTGATTGAGGACTGAAGTGGAGGGCACTGTACTGCAATAAGAGGAGGGAGGGAGTGGGGGCGGGTCTAAGGCCTTTGTGCTGGTCCACAAAACATATTCCTTAGTAAAAATCATCACTGTGTTCTCCTGAGGAAGGTCTTTCCAATCTTTCCAAGAAGCATAATGAGTGAGTGCATGGCTGTTTGTTAGCCTAGTTTGTTGCATTGCTGCATTTGTGAGATCCTATATGTCTCACTTAAAGTGGCTTAAGCGTGAAGTTGAAGATAATGTCAGCTTGTATACATGTTCATTAAGGCTGATTATTTCATATGGTTAGTGACCATGACCACTGACCAGATCAAACAGTGCAAGCCATGCTTGAAGATTTCTCTTACCTGCCATCCTCTGTCTGCTGTCTTCCAGTCATTTAGTCATTCAGTATGTTGCAGTTCTGTAACCATGGTGAAATTGGATTCTTCTGAATCCAAAAAGGGAAATGTGATGTTTGAAACGATGCAGCTGGAGAAAAGCCTAGTGATAGGTCAAAAGGACTGTAACAGAGTACTTAAGTTTTCAATTGAGGAATGAATTATCATGAGATATGGCTAGAAAGGAGAAAAAACTACTGTGAGTGAAGCATGCTGTTGTGGTTAAAATAGGCAGAGGAAGGTTGCTCTCTACCATTCTCAGCTAAAAAAAAAAAAAAAAAAGTAATTTAACACAAACATTTAATAAACATTCCGTCTACAGATTTCTGTCACGATAGGACATAATGTGACTAGACTGGGTTGAGGGGGTATTTGTTTAATGGAAGTATCTGTTAAAACTAACATAGTGTGAGATGGCAAGCCTGTAGATGAAATTGAAAGATTTTCAGCCTCCGCCTTTCTCACGTTACTGTAACATGAGGTTAGTCTGTTCTCTTGCATTGTGACTCACCGGGCTTCTAATTTAAGATGTGTAACATATCTCATTCCCTGTGTCACACTCGAGAGCTGAGAATATTTCTGTTTGCTGTTTCACACTGTGGAGGTGGAAAAGAGCGTGCAGCAGTACTCACCTCATTTTAGATTAAGAGAGAATGTTTTAAAGAAGAACTAGTCTATCTCTGATCCCTATATGAATAGCCTCCCCTTATTCAGTTGTTTTGACTTCATATTTGCTGCCTCTTTCTCCTTTGATGCCTCAATCAACATCATATATCAATAATATCAATACATTTCAAAAATAGTTTCTTCCCTTTAGCAATCACACTCTTGAACACTACAACACTGATTAGAACTATTTGTTTATTTTTGTGGTTGTTTTGTTTGTTTTTCTTTCTTTTGTCCTTAACTGGATTGAGCTACCTTTGGCTATAAAGTACACCTGTATCTGTACTGTATATCAAAGCTTGGTGAAATGAAAGATGATGAAGTGCCAAGTATCACAGAATCAGTATCACAGCGATGTCAAGGGTAAGATAATAATCTTGCTCCCATTAGAAAGGGCATCATGATTCCCCCCTCTCTTATTGTCCATGTAAGGAGAAGCCTTGAGGAGCTCCCCCAGCCTGATTACTTATGGTTGCTCGGAGCGTGTGAGGACATCACTGTCTGGAATCAGTTTGGCTGCGGTTCCTCCGTCATATTCAATATTTTACAGCGCCGGCGTTGCTGGTGTTGCAGCCGAGCGCCGTCTGTGTCTATTTTTAAGAGATGAGGTATCTTGTGCGTCTGGTCTGGGACTAGTGATGGGCAGGAGTCTAGGGAGGAGGCAGGTGATGGGGAGGAGACTGGGGAGGAGACTGGGGAGAAGGCTGGGGCTGGGCCCTCTTGAGGATATGGCTCTGGGCCAGGCTCTTGATACTGTCTCTTGCCGGCCGTCCTGATGCCTCCCCCATTCACGGTGACCCTATCATATTTTTTATTATGTCAGCTTTTTATTGCTTCTCTTGCTGTCATCGCCCTCTCTGTGTGTGTGTGTGTGTGTGTGTGTGTGTGTGTCTCTCTGTGTGTGTGTGTGTCTCTCTCTCTCACCAAGTGTTTCATTAAGCCACTAGAGAAAGATATCAAAGACGAGAAGTGGCTCGCCTGAAGCAAGTTTTTTTTATTTCATTGTTGGGCCACATTGAAGGATTCACAAACCACCTACACTGGGAATTACAAAAAAAAAGTGGGCTGTATGAGTGAGAAAAATCCATAAATTGCTTCTACTTCTTGAAGCAGTCATTATCAGTCTGTACAGTGAGGAGATACATATGAACAGTCCATATGTGAAGGTGCTATGGGTGCTGTGTGATTATCATCAATGAATTGTAAGATTTTTGGCCTGCTGGATCCTGTCCATGGTAAGCATGCTGAGGTCCCTTGCATGCAGGATGTAAAATGTGATGCTGTTTGTCATCTTCAGTAGGCCACTGCTAAATCATTCAGATAAAGAAAAGAGTTGTTTTATACAAACAGAGGGGTGACCTGTAGACATGTCGTAGACTTACTGGACGGTACATGTTTTCCTATTGTTGGAGATGCACAAAGAGGTTAACATGTGTTGCCCAATTACTGAAGATTGATCATTGTTTGCCTATGGGGCAGATGGATCAATCTGAGTTTGTCAGTCAGAGTTTACCCACACATTTCCTTGTGTTTAATATGCCCTAGAATCCCATCAACATGGATTTGCTTGTTGAGTGGCTGTGTTTAGGGCTGTCGAACAGAATTGCAGTGGAAGCGTTTGGATCAGCTCCTGGCTGTAGCGTAATATCTTGTAGCAAACACTGAGCTTGTGAGATTTCAGCTGGCAAGGCCCAGACGGAGGCGCGCCATCTGGTTTATCAAGCTTGCTGAGCCCAGTGAGGAGAGCTACGCCATCTTTTTTTTTTACTAGGGAAAGGCGTCTGGTGTGACTTCATGCTTCTCTCGCTGAATTCTTCCATCCGAACTTCAGACAAAACGCCTCCAATGGCTGCCGCTCGGCTCAGCTCTCGCACCTGTTTGTCAAATCGCAGCATTTCCTCTTTGTCATCACCTGAGCCAGTCCACATATCTTTGCTGATCCGGTGGAAAAACTGCCATGCTCAATGGAGGTGCTCCAGACAAAAATGTCAGAGCAAAGACTGAGCTTGCAGATTTAGGCTGGCAGCACCAGGCTAAAGATTAATTGACATTTTTTATTATTATTTTTTTATTTAAAGAAAACATGTCTGAGAAGAATAATCTTAAACTAGAAACAGGCTTACAGATGACTTGTGAGCTACTTTGCTACTTTTCTCTCACTACATCTACAAACTACATGGGATGATACTAGTGTACCCGTTTCTCACCACTTCATGTTTGTCTTGACGTCTATCTGTTTTTTTCTCTTATTTTTTTCTCTATTGATCAATGTCAGTACCTTTGCCTCAACCCCACAGTTGTTGTTGCACTTAGTCATGTAAGTGGGTTAAGGACATTAAATGTGTTATGCTGTTATGTAATGTGGTAATGTGTGTCATCTCTTAGGTCAGATCCATTGGCTCCATTTGCTGCAGGAGGATCAGATCTTGACCCATTTGGGTAATTTTCTTTCATTCTGGTTGAAAAAGATCTAGTTAATGCTGCTTAAAATGCTGCCTGTCTTTTCAAAGAATTTAGCAGGTCCCTGTACGTTTGTGTTATACATATTTCAACCAGCATAACTGGCATTGATTGGTTTAGGTGTCCTGTCAGTTATGTAATTTGGACCTGTACTATGTAGGTACAATATATACCATATTCTTGTATTCCCAAGACTTTACTGTAATGGAAAACTGAACATTTTATGTGTTGATTTGATTTTGAATTGACGATGTGGGTTATTTGTGCTGTAGAGGGCGAGCTGGAGGGATGATTGTCGACCCACTGCGGCAGGGGTTTCCCCGGTCAGGGTTCGACCCCTCCGGTGGCGTGTTGCCCCCTGGTGCGGTGCCCCCTGGAGCACGCTTCGACCCGTTCGGCCCCGTCGGGAGACGCAGACCTGGGTGAGAATAGCTCCACACCGCCTCATGCCTCACGCTCATCATCATCATAACATTACAGCAGTGGTTCCCAAACGTTTCCCCCCGCGCACCACCACCTCATCCTGACTCGGCTCGCATACCCCCACCATCAACGTAACACATTCTATTGACGCACTTGCTTAGGCTAATTAGCTGCCCTACATGATAACAAATAACAAAATCAAAATTGTGCAACTGGTCTATGAGCTTTCACACTAAAAAACAGTGTGGAGAACAACATTATGAAACACAAAGAACAACGAGAACATAGGCTTTAGAAAAAAAAAATCAATTTTAACACCTTTCCGACATTGCCCTTTTCAACTTGCGTACCTCCTAGTGGATGCTCGTACCACAGTTTGGGAATCCCTGCATTACAGATATTGCACAGCTAGTTTCACAGTGTAATATTAAAACACTTAAAATAAGAATATCGTAATATTAAAAATCTCCTGATCAAGCTTAATATGTTTAAATATGTGTTAATGTCTTCCTTTACAGCCCAGACCCAGATCACATGCCTCCCCCAGGATACGATGACATGTTCATGTAAAGGGAAAGAAACACTTCCTCCTCTCCACAGCCTTCCTGGGACTGTGCACCCTGAAGGCGGCACACTGAGAGCAGTCCTGTTATGTGTGGTGTGTAGAATAAACGCTATCTAACAAAAACCAGCCACAGTGCTTTCCTGACACCGGGTTTGCACATGCAGTACACCGATGCAAACGTAATACTTAGCGCATCCTGTGTGCTTACCTGTGTGGCACATATGCTGAAACCAGTGTAGGAGGAGAGTTGGGGAACGTTGGAAGTAAGATATTGATTATTCTATTCCATAACAAAGAATAATTTGGAAATGCATTGAAATCACATAACATGTTTTACTTCTAGACCAAGATTCTGTGGGTCTTATAGTGTGGTGGACTCTTTTCTAGGTCCATTAGGATAATGAAACAAACCTATCTTATCAAACTCTTAGTTCCTTCTCACAGACTTGGCTGGTTGTTGTCAAACATTACGCAAACCATATATTTGGTGTAATGTCTCCTCCTGCCTTTGCTACTCAGATCCTGGTTATTATCCTCCTCTGATTGCCTTGCTGTGATCGAGTAATTGCCATTTTTGTGTGGTTTCTTGTTAGCAATTTACTGTTGGGCTGCATCTATTTAAATGCTTTCCATTCTCTTAAAACTTCTCATTGAAGTTGAGGAACTGACCAAAATTCTTAATTTAGTTGTTTATGCCTAGCCCAAACTTTAAGACTTTAACTTCTACAGTTTCATTTTTATATGTAAAAACTGGTAACAACTCTACATTCTGTCTTTGTTTGCAAATAAAGGACTAATTCATTTCACACCTTATGTCAATTGTGTGTTCTGTTTGAAGACTTTGGAGATAGTCTCCTGATGGTGAAAAAAAAATCCTCAAGTCTCACATCTTGTAACAATATATTTTATCCACATGTCTAATAAATACTGCCAGATAAAAAAATCAAATAACCATTAAATGCCAGAGGTCATTATTTTCTGTCACAAATTATAAAGGAAAGATTACACTAGGTGAAGGAGACCAGCAATTCACAGGACAGGGCTTCATTTAGTTTGAGAGAGATTTATTAACGGGTAGAGCATCTATCTGTGGGGTGGAAGTATAGGGCATTAAATGATGGTTTTCAGGATCATGCAATCTCCACCACGAGAAAGGAGCAATAATAAAGTAATAAAGCCCAATGGCATTTAGATATTTGGGAGGTATCATGAAACTGCTTGCAGTCCCAATAAAAAAGGAAATGCATGATGTATCTATTTCTATTAACTTGCTGCCAGGAACAATATATGTTGTGCAAAGATAAAACCATGTGTTGAAATGAAGATATCACCCTTATTCCCTCAGTCAGACATAAATAGTGGCCTGACTTTTTGTTGAACAGGCTAACTGTGACCTAACCACATGATTATTTTTTTTTACCCATATATTTTTATACACAGAAATGAAGCATTTCATATTAATGCAGCTAGATGCCAGCTAGCCCATAGTCCATCTAGATTTTAGTGCTGTTTGTTATGAGTGCTGTTTGTTATTGTGAAATATGGAATAATTATAATGTGTAGAGCTAGATATTCATGGTCATGTAATGAACTTGGATAACACTGGCATGTGAACTTGTAGCTTACTTGATGTCCTCCCCTTTTTATGGGTGCCAGATCATGTGCAGTGTATCTTAATTGAATTTATAGTTGTCTAGACAAACCAACTTTTGTAGTAAGTCAAATGCCTTTTTGAGCAAATTCAGTGGTTGGCTTTGGAAAGTTGTAATTATGCTCCTGCAAAGTGATCAAATTAAGAGGTTTAATTACCGTGACACATTTGCAAAAGCATGAAATTTTATGCTGAAGGGTAGATATTTTCCTGCTGTGCTAATTGACTTGGAGTAAAAATGAGATAATGTCATCACTATAGTGTGTATGCCTGTAAATATAACCAATCAATCAGTTTAAAAACATGATGCAGTGTATGGATAACACTGTTTTGGAAGTGTGAAGATAGATTTGTAGGTGAATTTCCAGTTGTCAGTGTTAGTGTCAGTCTTCCCTCTATTTCTGCAATACCCTTCTCCATCTATAGTTTGAGAAATAGCCAGGCTGTGAATGAAAGCTTGCTGTGCATCTGAACTGTTCCAGTTGATATGCTCCCTGATCCTAGAATGTCCTATTAAGCCATGCCTGTGTTCTGATTCATCATGCTGGGATTGGCACTCTGTATCCTAAACATTAAACAAGCGTTTTCACAATGTACAGACAGAAGCTTGTTTGATCCAGACTGTACATAAGATGACATACAGTAGCTAAGCACCTGAAGGAGTGGGGCTTCCATATGGCCAGTAAGTAGGCTACTTGCTGTTTAATGGCCTCTCTGTCCTCTTTCCTTTTTGTTGCAAGGGCACGAAAAAAGGTCATACGGATGTAATTCAATCAGGCTCTTTTTTAGCCAAATTTCCACTGAAATAAACTGGAGTTCTGCAGAAACGTTGCACCCTTAGGCTATATTCCTATTGAAGATTTAGCATACACCTTTTAAATATTTATGTGATAAGGTAAATTAAATCAATCTCAATGAATCCTGTAAATTTCATGTAAATTAAGCAATTACATTTAGACTGTATTTCATGCCTGGGCCTCATCTCTGCATATCATTTGCTTTATGGATGTTCTATTGAGCACACAGTCTATCACAGACACCGAGGCTTAGCGAAATGGTGACATGTTCATGAGTTAGACGGGACTATTTGTTATCTGTGGGGGAGGTAGAAGCAGATGTAATGGAAATCAATTCTGCTAATGGCCTGTCCTCTGTTACATCTCTAAAAAAATATCAAGAACGTGAGAGGTAGAGGTATGGGATTACTGTGAAATAAGGATGACTGCCTGCATGTCCAGTAAACCTTCACAAACAAACACTGCTGGCAGTTTCGCTCCATTCATTTTTTATACTCGCTTCTGTAAATGTGTCCACCAATCTGTCCCATTAAATACTGATGTGGTGGAATAATTAAGTGTCGCTGTCCACTGGCCGTCTGCTTTGCTACTGAATGCTACGATAACATCCCATCACCACGTAATTAAACATTGCAAAGTGCTTCTGCCTGTCAGTGCCACCCCGGCAGAGATAAATGGCTCCGCTAGGTGAGCACGGGAGTCAGAGACTGGCAGGGTGTGCAGACAGAGAGAGCTCGGATTGCCCACAGATGAGCTCAGCTGTGGCATGGCCAATTCATTTTGTGGCCATGTGGTATTTATTAAACAACTGGGAGGAAAAGAGAGAGAGAAAGTGAGAGAGAGAGTGATGAAAAGTAATGGTAGTAAGAAGCTCATGCAATGCTTCGATGTGAAGCTATTTTAGAGGGACTTTTTTCTTCCTAGTCTGCAGACTATCCCATCAATAACCTGATATCAATGACTTAATTGGAGCTCCACATACATTGAGTAATAGGACTATCAGGCTCCAGAGACAACTTCAGAGGCTAATACATCCACACTATTGTGTAAATGACTTACAGTCTTTAGGCAGAACGCCATTAGGGTTTGAATCAATCATCTCACCATGCACAAAAATGCACAACAATCCATTGTTCTCCGTTCGCTTAAGCTGTTTGTCATAAATCTTCAGCTTGACAAAAAGCTAATTTAATAATGGTGGATTAATCCAGCTAAAGTCTGAAAAAGAATAGCTATCACTGCTTTCAGTAAACTACCCCCACACACACACTGAACACAGTGCCAGCCTTCCACTCTTTCTAGATGAAACAATATACATCATATTCAGTCTAAACTATTGAATCAATTTTTTTCTTGTCAAGATAACAGCCAAGAACCCTATAAAACATTCAGAATAGTTTTACACAAGTGGAAACCTGGCTGTGCGGTCTAGTGATCTGGCCACCTAAGTGAGACACCAGAAGGCCGTGAGTTCAATCACAGGGGCAACCACTGTACCCTTGAACAAAGCATTTAACCCCAGGCTGCTCTAGCGGGTCTGTCCCTGTAGTAAGTTAGTTCACAGTAAGTCACTCTAGATGAGAGAGTCTGTTAAATGGCAAATACACTCTGTAGATATATGCTTACATTCTTTAAATGTTAGCTTTTGTTACGGCTGGACTGGACTCAGTTGGACAGTGACAACCCTGAACGTTTTGTTCAATAACTGAGATCATTTACTGGTTAAAGACAACCCACAAACTCACTTGTGTTAGGTCATTCCACGTCACATCATGCAGTTAATAAAACTGGGGGTAAGTGTACTCTTGAATGCCACTAGTGAACAATAGTTAATTTCTGAAATGAAATGACTTTCTCAGGGACCTAGTCCCCGAGTCTTCAGCTGAGTCTTTAGAACATCACTACATGGACATGGCCTCTTTGCTTTTGTGTCACCTACTCCCTGTGTCCTCTGCAGTTGTGCATTAACTCCAAGGGCAGTCTAATTGAGCATGCTGAGATCATAAGCAATATCCAGTACAAGCTTTTAATTAGATTTAATTTGTGAATAAAGTCACAAAGGCTTTGTGCAATAATCGGCTTTTTATTTCTCCTGACCTTTTACAGGTTTACATATAACCAATTGAGGAAACATTCGTATTAGGGTTGATATGGTCCTTGAGTGTACAAGTTATATTGCTGTATCAGCTTTGTATTGCATTGAGAAAGAAAGACAACATCTATCATTTTTCAAGCTGGTGGGGACATTCAGTTTGTTCATTTTAATTAAACACCTCAATAACAATCAGTGCCGCATCCCGTTTTCTGTAATAAATTATTAAATATGCTGTACAAATAAATATAAAGAACAGTCATCAATTTGATTGTAATGGCCAGTCCAGTGAACCTTTACAAGAGACTCTATGTAGGCCTACCCCAAAGACAACATGAGAATCAGGTTAACGTAGAGGCAAGCACACAAACAACACAGGTGATAAGATCCATGAAGTGTAGCTTGTGATATGATCACAAAACATCTGTAAACATATATTATGATGTCATTTTCACCATTCACCTATAATCCATCTCACTAATGTCATAAATGTCATGGTAGATATCAATACACTTTACTCATCAACACTACCAAAATATTACATGTAATAATGCAAGATTAAACACAGCACTCTCTCACATAGGCTGCCTTTGTCACCTGTGGTCTGAAATGTAAATTATTTGAAGTGCAATCTAAGTGCTGAATAACAAACAAGAAAGGCCAACATTTTCACTATTAGTTTGATGAACAATTTTACAATAAATGGTGCTTTTCAGAGTATATGTCTATAGGCACAATAGCTGGTACAAGCAGGTAACTGTGGATACACAAGGCATTTTTTGTTTGCTTATAAATCAGGAACTATAGCCAGGTATTTTGTCTGATGTTACCTTCTTCATTATATCCTCTGCTGTTTCCTTTTAAGTCAGGAAAAAAAACCCTAATGAGGTGCAGTTGCAAATGAGTTTAAAGATGGGCTGCTTTCATTTGGTTGTGTGCTCTGTTCTAAAACTTTCATCATTCCACAGACTGTTCTCTTCACACATTCTCTCATGTGGTTCTTAACATTTCTCTTGCGTAAATCTACAGTTTCTGCCTATATTCAATTATCTATCTCTCAGTTCCATGCAACTACATCTCTTGAGCAGTTTTGGGCCTATATTCTGATGGTGCCAGATTCTGCCTTTGGGTGTCATACAATAAATTGAAAATAAAGAGATGATCCTGATGACAAGTGCATTGTCCTATAAAATGGCCCCCATAGTCCACTACCATGGCGTGATCTACACATTACACTGAAATAAGGCTGTTGCAATACATTATAATATAGCAACATTATACTTTATACATTACACATTATAATTCCTAGGTGTAGTTAACAGCTTATAGAAGGAAAACAAATAAAAAGCAAATCAGCTCAAAGTATTTCTGTGAATATTGTTTTGATGTTGACATCAACATTCAATAGTTACGCTAATGCATTGATATAACCCTTCTGATGGCCATGGACATAATAAACCTAAAGGTGATAGCATGTCAAAAGGGTTGTGTATATGACAACATTGAGAATTGTGAGACATGCTTGTGTAAAAATACATTAGCTGAATGAGCTGTTGTTTCTGTCTCAGTGGCTGTGTTAAGTAGTTCATTCATCAGATGCTAACAGTTTAATAAGGGATATGTTAAATATGCCCTTTTTAGATTATATAAAAAAAATATGCATGTAAACAGCATTATGATAAATTAAACCAATGTGAGACCAATGGGAAATCATAGATTGTGTTGACACTCTCTGAAACAATCCAGACTGATCTATAAAGAAACCTTTCTTTTCTCATTCCCCTTTGTTAATATTCTTAATTGTGAGTATACAAATTCTTTGACATTATTTTACACAGAATGCTATGGTTGGATAATTAATTACTGTACTGTCTTAAAACAATCCAACATCCTGTGAGTAACAATCTGACTTGGGAGCAAGTTCCGCTATGTATGTAAAGACTTCTGCCCACCTACAAATATTTAACATTATTGGATAATTAGTTAGACACTGACTTTTATACTTTTATGAATTGAATAATACTCACCCACTGAACATGTTTCATTCTGTTGCTATGCACATCCAAGTTATACAGCAACTGTCCTATAATCCTTGAATCACAAACTGACCACCTACTACATGGCATTGTGATTTCAATTTACAGTGACAGTGTTTTTTAAGGCAACCTTACATATTGAAAATATGTACATGATTTCATTAATAATCTGATATACAGTAGATTATACAGACATATATTTCAAGTCTTGAGAAGCAGATAGCTGTTAGTTTGCAGCATGTTATGTCATTATTGTTTTTGTGTAAATATTTCTTTCTGTGGTTGATCAACAACTAAATCCTAATGCTATTTTATCCAGTTGTGATAACATTCTTGATTGAAAATTGTACTCTCTCTAACCTGCTATCCCTGTGACCTACTATTTCAAACAACATGTCTGAAATGCGCCTTACCTTCACATGTTTGTCTTAGAACAACCCCAGATAAGAAATAACCCTTGAAAACAATTGTGCAGACAATTGTGCTACAGTTCTTTTGTCGCAGTAGACACTTGGCTAGTTTTGTCTTCACTGACTGGACCAGTGCATGTGGTGTTAGGTTCACAGTCCACAAGAGTATCCCTGCCCTCACCCTCCAACTGCCTCATTCGAAGATTTATAGATCCATAGGTTTTCCTGGGTCTCCTGGACATGGCGAAAGTCCTCCTGCGGTACAGTTCACCCTTACATATTGACACCATGAGCATGATTGACAAAAGCATCCCACCAAGTGTAAGCAGCCCAAGACCTGCTATTATACACTTGTCCAGATGGGAACCAAGCTGTGCATAGTACATTTCTAGTTTTTCCATCTGGCGAGCTGTCACCATGTCTGGGTTGACCTTAGCTTCTCTGGGTATGGTGTAGGCAATCACTACCAGGACAATTCCACTGACCAGGAACACCAGAGCAGAAATTAATCCATAGTCCACGGTACTCCCACTAAAATCCAACTCTTGGTCATCATCAGATCGGGGAGAGAGCTCATCCCGTTGGAGATTTGGGGGAATCGGCCGGTCTCTGGTGTGAGGTATAGACTCGTGGATGTGTTGTCTTGAGCCGGTGGGGAACTTTATCTCCTCGTCCTCATCCTGATAGGACGCGTTCTCGAAGCCACCAGTCGCTGTCCGAGGTTCTGACCGCGAGGGCTGCTGCGGCGACGAGGCCTCGTGGGCATCTCGCCTTTTACCATCCCCCAATTCACGGAGCTCCACCGCATTCAAAGACTCCATCTAGAATCAAGCTGGGTGACCATGTCGTTTTAGAACCTCCCACCATTCATTTTCACATCTGCGAATACCTGCGGATACCTGTGAATAAGTCAACCATGAGACGTTTGGTAAAACGGCCAGTGACACATGGGATTTTCTTTGAATGCAAAACAAACGGTATTTCATGAGAAGGTTCGTCGACAACTCCAAACAAAGCTTATAGCAATAGTTGCAAAAAATAAACAGCATGTGTTAAAAGCCCACTGCCACTGGCAATAAAATAGGCTATAGGCTATACCAATAGCCTGCTCATGAATTACGCACTCTGTTCTAATCCACAAGTCGACAACTGCGATGTCAAATTAAGGAATTTCGTTCTAATTACAGAAAGAATCTGTTTTACCTCACGAGGACGATTGACTTGGAGCGCTGAAGTCAAAGACTGTGTTTAAGATAGAACGACAAAATTTTGAGGATGGAACGACAAAAACGCCTCTCCACCCTGCTTTCCTTCCCAACTTAGCCGGCATCGCATCTACTACCGCGGTCAGTTCAGAGAGATTAATGGAGCGGAGAGCCATAAACACATCTTTGATGTGCTGTAACCTATTTGAAATAAGGAGTTGATTACGTCGCGCTCAAAGTTGTCAGTATGTGCTCGGAAAGCACTGAATTTCAATGCAATAAATTGCACCGGGCATTATGAACCCCAAGCAAAAAACACCCTCCCGTTCTCCAGTTTTAATTTGAAAACTGAACACATTGTGTTTTCAGGATTGTTAACGTGTCGCGTAATCAAACCAGATATGACCTTGATGCCCATTCCAATAATACTACTTTATCGACTACATCTTCAATTTGTCAAACCGGATCAAGATTCCACTGAGAGAGCGTTACTAGTGTAAATGAGCAACAAAATGAGCATCAAAAATGAGGATGGCTGTAAGCACACCTACCTGTGGTTATCGATGTTCGAGTGATAAAACAGAGTGGGGGGAAGGATTGCAGGGTGTTGTGAGAGAGACCTTTGCAAGAGACCTCTCGGGAGAGACGCCATGCGCGGAGCAAATCTGCTCAATATGAAAGCGAGAGGCAACACTGGTCCCTCTACTCACGAATGCAACAATACGTGGAGACCCAGTTCCTCAGAAGAAAAAGCCTCTTGAGGAAATATGACCAAAGGGCGTCATCTGAGGAGATAAGGGAATGATAGCCTACTATCTGTATTAGGCTATCAAGGACATCAGATGATCCAGGCTTCACCCAATTATTTTGAAGAAAAGATGATGCGCTCATTAGCCTACTGTAAATCTGTTTATTAAAAATCACAACACAATACCTGTTCACATTAATAGCATTTCATGACCTCTCTCTCTTTCTTTCTCTCTCTAGCTAATGCAGAATTATACAACAAAATGATGTAATCTAACCAGTTAAGGATCCTGAGTAGATCATGGCTCTGAGCACATGGGTTACAATTCATGTTGTGGTGGATGATATCATCAAGGGTTATTGAGATGCAGTGCTATGATTTTGATACAGCCTGACTGAGACAGAATAATCATGCAGCCAACTTTTCCACAGCAGACAACGAGTGAAGTGCTATCACAATTCAGTTATTTAAATGGCCAGTATTGGGTGGTTGATTCAGTCATCATAACTCCTGTTGGGGGAATGAGATTGGGGTAACTACCATTACAAATTGTACATTTTAGCATTTTAGGCTAGGCTACTATTACTCCACTCTAAAATGGTCCATAGCCCAAATTGGATGATATTACCAGTGTGAAGACTCCTCAGGTGAGCCATTTTGTGAGACCAGACTATCAGCCAACACCAAAACTGTGAAGAGGTGTCTCTGTTGGACTCAAATCTAACTCAAGAGGTTGGTATATCAACACAAGACAAATTAAGAGAGAACAGATTGCCATGGAAACTGTGTTGAATCAAGCCACTTAATCAAGCCGCTTGCAGGCAGACCAGAAGACATCCCTTTGTCTAATGATGGTATTTACCTGCTGAACACAAGAGGTAGTACACTAAATAAAAGTCTATCAACAGAACAGCAGTAATGATTGTTTTTTTCTACTAGCTTGCCAAGTAAAAGTAGCATTAAGTATGTCGGTCACTGGGTGAAATCAAGCACAAGAAACATCTTAGGCTAAAAGGGACGACAGAAAATTGATTTCAGGCTACGAGTACCTTTTCAATCACATTCTTTGCATTCAACAGAAGCACTTTGGACATTTCTGAAATCCCCCAAGGACAAATATATTTCACCACAAGAGCTGTTAACTGAGGTGTCAGTAGCTGTGTTTCACCTTTCCCCAGGTCCACTACTGGCAGGAAACCGAGAATGGCAGCAGCTCACCTAATATTACATGGCCAAGCCAGTTAATGAAGCTGATCAAATGTTCTGCCCTGACTACATTATAGCTGTCAGTGTTATGTCCTGCCTGATAAAAAGGACAATACTGAAATATGTAGATAGCCCAGAGAGAACCATAAGCATTACTGTGTCCAAGATACAAAAAAACACTCTCATCTTATGAAAGCCTGCGTTATATCATTAAAACCTGCACAGATAAAATACAGTTAAAGAAGCAGTCCTTGATTAGGTCTATAATACATTACACTTTTCATTATATTCAGCTAAATCTCTTTGCATTCTAGGCTACAAGTTCTTCATCCAGTCTATGTTTAACAAATCTCTCATGATCCTGCACGGCCCTGGCTCACATGGCTCAGATCAAAACATTAATCTATCTGCTCACAACGTTGCTTCAGGTGAATTGTGTGTATTTGATTGGCTGTTTACCTCAAATGTCAACAACCTCTTGCCAGAATCGAGGACTGCATTTTTATTGGTTGGCACCCAACAAACGTCATGCTACTCTATTCTAGAGAATTATATTATTCTTGGTGAAGGGGAATTATTTTACCCTGCCTGTACTCCACTTGTTTAATATGAAGCAGTGCAAGGCCATGCTCATCCCAAAGCCAATTTTGGATGGGTGCAGGATCTAGCATATCAGTATCCAAGAGAATTAAAAGATGATCCGCATACCAGAGAGCTTTTTTTGTGTGTGACGTTATGTCACGAATAAAGCACTGTGAATATTGTGCGGCTTATCTTTTAATTCCATGGCTGGCTCAGGCTCACTAACTCATCTTCCCCTGTTGGAGGTATGTACCTAATGTTGCCTTTCTGGGTGAAGCCACCACCACAGTTTTTCTGCGCAGCATCAGCACCATGGTCAGTGACACAACCTGTCTGTTCAGAGTACTATGTGCCTGTTGTACAAGAGGTCCCTCACCTGGCTCGTTCTTGACATGTGTTAGGCTACCCCCTCCATCACTTTGGTAGGCCTACATTGGAAGTCCTGCCGCTGCTTCACATAACACTTTTCTCATGAGGGCAACTGACAATTACAACTGAACATTCACTTTCATTAAAATGCCAAATGCAGGTCCCTACAGTTTCTGGTTGCAGTCAGTCCGCTGAGAACATGGCCATTAGCCTAAAGACTGTTACCAGTCAAAATATTGTTACAGCAGTGATGGGCACAACAAATAAGTCTGAGGCGTCATGGTGGAACACAGGTCGCAGGTAAGCGGATGTAGTGGTAAAGCAAGAGTGGGTAAAGTGGGTAAGAGGGTAGGCTAAACTATGATTCTGTCATCACGGTGAGGTGGAGTGCGCCATGCGGTATCGGATTATTAAAAAAGGCATTCAGAACATGTTTGTTGATAGTGGAGGTTATAGTTGAGAGGTGGATACTCTAATAAGAGGTGGATAAACTCTACTTCTGACATTTCAGAGGTGGATAAGATAAACTGCGTTTACTTGCGTTAGCCTCCACGCATGGGGATGTTGCCAAACATGCAAGGTGCTATAATTTAGATCCAGTGTTGTTCTGAGCTCTAACATTATTCTGCGACATGGTGATGTTTCTCAAAGGTAGGGCTTACACCACCATAAGTTGACAACGTTTAGAATGAGCAGTTTTAGTTTCACATAAGCCCTTGCACATAGAATAGAACCAACAAAACAACTTTGCCAGCACAGCCTAATTAATTCCAGCATTTGACCAGCAGGAGGCTTCCTGTCTGACGCTCATCCCTCAAAGCCTGTTCCCAGACGGGCTCTGCTGGTCCCCTGATTAAAAGTGGAAGGCATGGACAATACCATGCCTTAAATGCTCAGCTGGACGTACGAGCATCAAACTAGTGGACACGTAATTACTAGACAAAAAAATAACAATCTACGATTAAGACAATTGTTTGTTGTAATTGCATGTTAATTACACCAAAAACGAGTTAAATCACTCGTTTAAATTCAGGCAACGCCAGACGAGCTATACCAACGAGGTCCTCTTTAGCACGGCTAAGTTTTCTACTGTTATATGGTTAGATGGCAGCAGCTGCGCAATCAATCCAGTTGCTAGAGAAAGCAATGGAGTCCAGCTTTGTGAATACGCAAGGTTGAACATGGAGAATGACAGGTTTGAATGCGTGGCATACTATAACAGACGTACATGATTGTTTTCAATGCACATGGTCTTATGAATTAAGTGATACAATTCTGAAAACAAGTCTGATGAAAGCGAGCGTCTAAGTAATTAGCTAGTGGTAGCTTTATCAGGTAGCTAGAGGCTAGTAAGCGTCATTGGCAAAGAACCTACCTAGCAAGTTAACATTAGCAAAACAAATGGTATGCTTTGTATGTGGCAGATAGCATGCTAGTAGTTGTGGCCCATATTGCTTTGATGGGTGGTTTATACGTCTTTATTGTTAATAAACTAGGTTTAGTTTGAGACCGATTCATTTTTTACATAAGTTGACTTTGGAACTATCCTCGAAAAGGACAAGCTAGCTGTCGTACCCTAAATAGTTAGTTCCGCAGACTCACTGACTGTGCTGGCTAGTTTACCTTGTACGTTAGCATGGCTAATGTGAAGGCAGCAATGCATTTCAGCTGGTGGGAACTTGTAGTGGCCGGTTTTGGTTCTAAATAGCCTCGAAGCTAGCAGTGAAGTTGAAACGGGCTGTATTAGGCTACATAGTAATAATAGCACATAGGTCAATATCCATTATTAACTCTACGGTAATGGTGGTGACCAATAATGCTAGCTCACCATTTAAGACACGTCATTGTTTTGCTTTAACATGAGTTAACTGTTTAAAAATCCGAGAACTTGGTAAAGTACTTCGACTGTCCTCTGTTAAACTTCAATGGAATCCTTGTCTAAAAGTGTGATTGACGGCTTTTACTGCAGTTGACTAGTTCTAGGGGTGGCGTAGCTATTTTTACATGACGAGCCGCGAATGCAGTCAGGCCACTTCTCAAACGTCACTGCAGTTTGGTAAGAGAGTAGCCTACACCTCTTCAAATTCCTGTTATTGAGACAGGGTGTCAGACAAATCTGGTTGCTTTAGCTTAATATTATGTAGAATGAGTTTACATAATAGGAACTCAGTTGAAAATGACAATGGATGTAATATTGTAAGTCTTGACTTTGTTTGAGAACTGATGTGTGTTGCCTGATGTCTTTGCTTTATCCCTAGGCCTTACATGAGATCCGAGAAGTCTTGATCCCATGCACCTGCTGTGGCGGCTGGCAATCTCATTGTGAGCATCATTCCACCTGTTACTTTGGACTAGGCATTTACATTTGGTGCATATACACCTAAAGAGACCATGTACTGCCTGCAGTGGTTGCTCCCAGTCCTGCTCATCCCAAAACCTTTGAATCCAGCATTATGGTTCAATCACTCCATGTTCATGGGCTTCTACCTGCTCAGCTTCTTGTTGGAGAGGAAGCCGTGCACCATTTGTGCCTTAGTGTTCTTGGCAGCACTGTTCCTCATCTGCTACAGCTGCTGGGGAAACTGCTTTCTCTACCACTGCCATGATTCTCCACTGCCGGACTCTGCACATGATCCCAATATCGTTGGCACCTAAAGAGCATCAGCTCAGCTCGCTCAACAGCTATAATCTGGACAATCTTAGCCTATATCTAAAGCCTGGAACCCTTCACTGGAAGTCCCTGCCAGGAGTGAAGCAATGCTGAGAAATAGCACTGTCTGCCCATGATGTGATGATGACATACCTTATCCCTCTCCTACACATTCACCTCTTTTTTATTTGTACTGTTGATCTCTTTCTGGGGTCAGATATGAAAACTGCATGAGTGACCTGTAGGGTTCTTTTGTCTTTTTTTCCAGTGGTTTAGAAATCATGCATTGTTACCAACGTTTTAAATGAAGTGTTCCCAATGGTGTAAATTAAAACGAGCTCGAGTGGGTCACCGCCCTTCCTTCCATCAGGTTAGATTGACAGTGATTTGGTTTGCAAGGAAGCCTTAAGAGATGTATGGAGAACATACAGCTTGTACCAACACCCCCCACTCCAAAAAAAATCCCCATTCCCCCCATCACAAGATCAGGTACTCTGACAATTTCTATTGGTGACCCTTTAGGTGTGTTAATCATCAATTCTGCTTGGCATGATTATGGAAAAATGTCCATGTATTATTGGAGTATGTGCAAGATCAAGGGTAATCTGATTGTCTTGGACTATATGGGATTCGGTGTGTCTTCAGCAAGGACCTTTTTATACACAATGGGATAAGCAGCCCAAATGGTTGAATGTTCATAATGGGGAGAATGCACCACAAGAATTACCTAGCATAGGCTGAACAACAGGTGTGACATGCTCCTTGTTTACGTCACCAAAGTCATTAGATGAAATGGTGCATTTTTTTTTTTTTTCCCCTTCGCTGTTTTTATTCAACCTACTACCCTAGATGACCTGTTTGGAGAGCTTTTAGCACTTCAAATTACTTGCCCCCCTGTATTTAGACTAATGAGCTTTTCGGTTGAAAGGGTTTAGTTTTGTACTCGATCTCACTCAGTATTACATCGTTCTGGACAGAGGACCTATCTGGATGAGGGTTAATCTTTCTGCTGGTGGCCATCCAATGACCCACAGGCACACAGCGGCTTGTTGTTTTTGTTTGCCTGGTCTGCTTTTAAAAGAAACTTTTTGACAATGAATCCAACAATACTTGTGAATTGTGTTGCGTGTGATTTGTCATAGCGTAAGAAAACAATTGTTTGCCATTAAACGAGATTAGAGTACATCTTTTGACCTGTTGTGACATTGTGTGGTGCAGTGCTGTTTTATTTTTATTTTTTTACTCAGAAGGATTGTTTATCATTCTGTGCTGTGAAGTTAGTGACATTGTCTACTACAAAGTCTTCAGCTATTTTCTTTTTTGAAAACAGCTTTTAATTTAGTGGATGGTTATGGAAGCTCATAACATGCATCTCCGCACACTGAAATTTACTATGTCCATGATCCCGTTACTGGTTTGCTGTGCAGTAGAATTTGAGGCAAATGCCTCAGGTTTTAAAAAAGCACTGGAAATAAATTTCCTCTAACTTTTACAAGTTCTCAGCTGTTTACATTAGCCACAGTTTTTACTGTGTTTATGTATTTGTTATTGTTGAGATCTAACCTTTGGATTAATATATTCTCCCTCTAGACTGAAACTATGATGCAACAAAATTTACCATTTCCTGTGTAAACAGGCTACAATGAAGTGAATACACACACACACACAGAGACAGAGCTACTCGCAAATGTGTAAACAGAAATGTGGTCTTGTTACTAGGTAAATAATAGTTTTCTATTGTAGTGGCTGTTCGTTTCCTCAGTCGTGTATAATCAAACTATTTTGCCTGTTGCATTATCACGTCAGAGCAACCATCAATCAATGTAGGGTTGCTGATTTTTGCCTTTGTATAGTCACCTCTGAGAAAGATGTTATGGTATAGCTACCTTCTCTACAGCATTACAATAATTTTTCTTTGTGTGTGAAAATTGCAGAGCTTTTTCAAAGCTGGCACACACTAACTCCTTGAACCACAAATAAACAAGGGCAATGTAGATTTTATAGCATAAAGTGCATTTTCCAACTACCCCCTCTCACCTGCACAGGAAGTAGATTATTTTAAATGTGGGAATGAAAACCGCCTGTGGGAATTTGCGTAAAATGCTAGATTAATGGTTGCCAGTAATGGTTACTTTCAGAGTACATTAATCTGTTGATTATTCTGTTGATTAATCGATTAGTTGTTTGATCGATTAAATGTCAGAAAACTGAAAAACATGAGTCAATAAAATGTCAGAAAACTGAAAAAACGTCAATCTGTGTTTCCCAAAGCCCAAGATTATGTCCTCAAATGCCTTGCTTTGCCAAAATTCAGTATATTTAGATTACGGTCATGGAGGACTAAGTAAAACAGAAAATATTCAAGGTAAAGAAGTTGCAGTCCAATAATTTCTAGGCATGTTCCTCAACAAAATGACAAACAAATTAACAGAACAGTTGACTTACATAGTTGACAACTAATCAATTAATTAATCAATTATTGTGGCCCAAATATACCTCTCTATGCCAGGGCTCTCATGCTTAGAGAATAGTGGCTGCCTGGTTGGTCTCATCCAGAGATGTCTACTTCCATTATTTGATATAACAGAATCATCGGTTGCAAGTGATAAGCTGTCAAGCAGATGTTCGGCAAGGACAATTTGCAGCTGGTCCTCCTGACAGCATTTAATTGACTTATAACATGGAAAATGCTCCCCCTTCTGCAGATTCATGCTCAGTCACAACACACCATTTCACCAAATTATATACATTTATTCTGTTGTTTCTTGTGTACATATGTTAATAAGGGTAAAATATAATATTTATTTATAAATATTTTCCTTTTTCAGTTTTATAATGTACAAAAACTTGTCCATAATACATGTGTGTACTTATAATTAGAACTTCATTCAAAACCATCAAGGATGACATACCATATACCTCAATTATAACTTATCATGTATAGTTCTCTGTTTACAACCATGACAGATGACCCATGTCATAAATACCTAATGTATTTAGTCAAGCACCATTTTGTCCAATGTCTAAGCACTTACACGGTGTGAGCAGATCTGTGACCCAGCTATGCAACTGATCTGTACAGATTTACTGGCTTCAGCTCACTGGCTTCAACTCACAGTCTATTGCAATAATGAGGTGTGATCATTTTTTCTTCTGTGAATTAGTGAAAAGAAAATTGCTCCATACAACATGTAGGTATTGAACGCTTGTATGTACACACTGTTAAGCCATGGCTCATTTTAGTCCACATTCCATACTTTCTTCTATCTCTTTTTACAATATTGTGATTTCGGTCTCCAAATTCTGGTAAGCATCCTCCTGTAACTCAGAGCAAATCTTCTCCATCCGCTGATATGCAGTGTATCCTTTCTTACCTGCAAAACAATTGGAAAGAAAATAGTGAAACTTTTTGAACAGGAGATATTATCAGGACCTTTTCCATTTTACAACTAAGATTTGGTTTGTGACTGAAAGGCTTATGTTGTTGTTAGATTGTCCTAATCACTATTATTCGTTCATTGCTCTTCTCTTGACTTGAAGCTTTGACATTCAATGGAAGACTTTGTCGTCACCATTTCTATAGTATATTGAAATCATGGCTTTAGGAGAAGGTCAAAGGTTACCAAATGATAGGACGGTCTCTTTGGCCGCATTCCGAAGGTCCTCATCAGTCAAGCGACACAGTTCAGCCACCTGTTCTGCACTCTCGGTTGCCTAGGAAACATACATCACAGTCGATAATCCCTGGTGGTTATGGTTGTTATATTTAGCAGGTAGGTTTTGGTTCCTGTTAGAGTTTTGAAACCACTGTAGGTCTTTTTTAGTTGTCATGAGAAATGGGAAGTGTTTGTTTTAGTTGCTTTTGAGTTTTTGTTGAGGCCTGATGAGATTTGGGTGTGGGGATGTTTGCATGAATCTTACATATAATGAACATGAAGCATATTATGAGTAATATAGGGCATCAGAGTATACTGGCAGTGTCAGAGAGTTATACAATTGAGGATGCAGGGGAAGATCTGCCCCATATGTCAGACTGAGCCTGTGTATGTGATATGTGTGTGGCATTCTAGGACATACATACATAAGTACATTGCAAACATGCATTTCATTTCTAAAAAGTCAAGTGGTTATTATAATGTTTGTTTTAATAACATACACAATTCTGGGGAGGCAACGTAATAAAAGGCCAGCTCGTACAACAGCGTTTTGATCCCTGTCGGATCAGTCACACCCAACTCCTATTTTTCTCCTATACAGTGTTTGACCTCAGCACATGTGTGAGTAACAGTCCTAGGGGGTATTCCAAGTATGTTTACCCCTTACTTTGAGTTAACTTAAACTTACCCAGGTTTGACACTAAACCACATACTTGGAATACCTCCCTGGTGGTCATTGGGCTTTGAGACCATAAGCATGGCTTGACTGAGCACATGAGGCGCTAGCAGCAGCTGAGCTTCAGTGATCCCTCCTCTCAGCTGTTACTTACCTTCAGACACTTCAGAGCCAGACAGGCTGCCCTCTGCACTCGGATGTCACTGTCCTTCAGGACCTCCGTGTAATAAACCACAGCCTGAGAATGTAAAAGAGTATACATCCTCACTGGAGCAGCAGAAATGTAATTATATTCAGAAGCTCTATTTTAAGTTCTGGTTATCGTTTTGGTTTAATTCAAATGTGACTTTAATCACCCAGTTAGCTAGTTTAAAGGAATAACACATTGTTCTAATGAGGAGATGAGGCATTGAGTTCTAGTTGGAAAGATAATGAGTTGGAAGTTTAAAGTAGATTAAATGGTAAAGGTGAGCAGGAAGAAAGACATATCTCAGGTTGAGATGAGCTGTTGTGAAGTATCCTTACTTTTGCCCGTAAGGCCTTGAAGCCACATATTCTGCAGAGGCAGGAGGCTGCGGCCTGGGCGACCTTATGATTGGAGTCTGTCTGCAGCTCTGCTACCAGTCGCAGAGTCCGACTGAGAGGCTGCAGCTCAGCAATGCGTCTCCCCCGGATCTTCTTAAGGGCTCTCCTCCTCTTAGGACTCTCCAGGGCTGACAGCAAGTACACTGGGCAAGAGAGATGTCTCTCATTACTAAGGTTTTCATTTTACATCCTCTGGTACATGTTGAAAAGTACAATGTTTGATTGTGCTATTACAGTTGGTATGTTAACTGTTATGTTGGAATGGGAATATGAAAGTATAATGAAAGACAATAAGATAGCACTACAATACTGCAGTTGTAATTAAGCAGGATTTCTTCCGACTAACAAGAATACAGGTTTTAATTAATGATTCAATCAAATGTCCTACCCACAGTGTGTTGGGTGTTTCAATGTACGTGGGAGAAAAATGAAAGAAAGAGAATGAAACAGATGTGAATTTTAAACTATGCCGTAGAACCTCTCACTGTTGTAAGATAACCCTTCAGATAACACCTCTTTAAATGTAATCCGCTCCGTATGTTTCTCCTGGCTGTGGCCTACCTTCTTTGGAGAGGCGAGAGATGTGCTCTCCAAAGTCTGTGAGACCCCATCTGTTGAGGTAGGTGAAGAACTGGAAGACAGTGACGCGGTCGGTGTTGCACAGGATGGTGGGAACCATTCTGCAGCTGGCCTGAATCTGTTGGAGCAGCTGCAGAAACACTGCAGACACCAACATCAGCACTTTAGCTTTGCATTCCTCACTGATAAAGAACAAGGCATGCAGGACTTTTCCCCCTGTCATGTCTGACATTTTAATCAACATTTTTATTGTGTTTATTATATAGGGCTAAAGGGCTATGACCAAAATGTCTTTCTTTGAAATTCATTATTTGTCCATGTAAAATATTTAGCTGAATAGTGTTTATGTTTATGGTGTTTAGTAGATGCTTTTATCCAAACTGTTGAAACCTAAAGTGCTGTACCTGCGTCTGACTGTCCTGGCTGCTTGGCTTTGACCTTGTGAATGAATCTCTTGCGGAGGCTCCTGCTGAAGGCGTCGGCAGAGCAGCAGAAGGGGGTCTCCCGGCCGGAGCAATCCTCCCACAGGGCCTGCAGGCTCCTCTGCTTCTGGGTGCCAGCGGGGAGGACTAGGAGGAGACGAACGTCAACATCACAGTCACACGATCGCAGGAAAGCGCACAGCACACAGGAGTGTCAGTGGTGATGAACATTCTCTCAGCACGTTTGGAATGGAATCGCAGGAGATGGATGACAGGTGAGAATGTATTTTTTGACACCATAGTACACATATGGTGTTATAGCAGACAGTTAAGAAAGAGTGGGAGGCCTGTCTGCATTTTATACATTCTGGTTGTTATGGTTACATCCTCATTTTAGTACTACACCTCTGAGTAGATGGTTTTATGTTTTTTCAAATGTAATAGAAGAATCCAAAAAACATTTTTGGTTTAGCTCACACATGTACATGACATGTACTACATTTGTATAAAGTATAAAATTCCTATATATTCCTATATCTTTGCAAAGAATTATTTAATTGTTGTGGGTATGAAATGCAGAGGTAGAGAAAAGTCACAGTGAAATGTCATGTTGATACTCTAAACCACTTACTGTCTTGTACTGAGAAGTCATCTATCTTCCCAAGGGATAGCTTGCCGATTTTTTCGAGCACCTCGAGTTGCCTTGATATCTCTTCCAGAATGTCCTTGCGCACAAGGTCAGAATCGGAACCTCTCAGTGCCTGAAAGAACATGAACCTTGGTCTCAGTGTGAAAGCAATGCAGTGATATCCACAAGACATGCAGTTAAAATAAATCTCAAAGAAACACCTGTGTGTCATTGAGATGAACTATACTACACTGAGCTCCTCTACTTGCAATAAGATCTAAAAATGAATTTAGATGACAGAAGATAGGTAAAAGAAATAGCTTTCATCCAGTGGAATAAAAATGTTGTTGATGATGTGATGTATGCTCCATGTTGTGGCTAGTGTCAGTGAAATCAAAGTCACCCTCAGTAGTACAGCGCTGATGCTCAGGTGGGTCTCTAGGCTCTGGTCGAGACTGAAGCTGCCGGTGCTCAGCGGGATGGCGTCTCCGCTCTCTGGCTCTGTCCGCGGGGAGTCTTCCTCTGACAAGAGCCCCAGGCTCCGCAGTGTGTTCTCCTTAAATAAACTGATCCTGCGGCGACACGACAAGGGGGTGCATTTTAGCTTAGCGGGTTTTTAATTTAAGATTTTTAATGGGCCAGCCAGCCAGCAACCCAGCCAGCTTCTCTGTGCTCAGTTAGCATCTGACTCTGGAGTGTTAGAGCTGCATGTATGGGCTTTGAACTCATGTCCTCATAGACCTCAGCTAGTTTTCTTACACATTTTATGATAATTTGACCAAAGTGTTTAATCTCAGGTAGAGCACAAATTGCCTTGACAGGACCTTGAAGTAGGTCATTTGGATTTCTCACTCATACACACTGTTGACATCCACTGCCACTAGAGGGGGCTGCAGTAGCTCTATTGATCTCGCAGAGAACCACTTGACCTGCCCTCAGAGAATTGACATTGCTTTGGTATGACTGCACGTCTGACATGAAATGTTACGAGTTCCAGCCCTGTAAAAGCACTCTAGTGTGCCCTATAGCACTGTTGTCCTTCACCCATATCTGTGTGAATGGGACTTCATAAAACCAAAGCCACAGACTCAGTCCTCCCAGCTTTTGCTCACTGCCTTACTGCATTTCTCTGACTGCATGGTGGCATATTCACAGACAACAAATTAATTTGGACTGTCAAAATATAGGGCTGTTGAGCATTAATAGATATGTCAGATGAATCACAACACTGCCATCTCCCAGTGGAAATGTTGCATGCTAGGGACCATTAAAATATGTGTTTAGTGCCACTGTCTGTCACTCTTAAAGTTAGATCTATGGGAATGAAATCATATAGCATGCTGTA